>NW_015173727.1:197085-273576 GCF_001447785.1 Gekko japonicus
AAATCGAAAATTAGACATCAACATGTTTCAGCCCCTATGGTACAACATTTTATAGAGACCAATCATGGCCCTAGTGACTTTAATTGCCTCGTGCTAGAAGTGATTAAACATACACCTTATAACTATGTAGATATAAGAAGACTCCTGCTACAGAGGGAGGCGTTCTGGATATTTAAACTCCAGTCAGAACAACCTGCAGGGCTCAATGCGGCTCTTGATTTGTCTTGTTTCCTGGGAGAATAAAAAACGGAACTCTGAGATTAACACTCGTGATTCTCTGATAGCAATAAGGTAGTTTGAATGAATGGATGGACGTTGGAATGTTGATAGATACACTGCTTTGATTGGGCGTAGGGTGCTAGGAGTATATGGTATGTTGGCCTCCCATACCATGTGATGCAGTAAGACAGGATATAATCCACACTGTTGAATAGCATTTTAAGATTTACTATCCGGAAGAAAAATTTTGTGAATGAGGGAGCTTTGAATAGCCATTCTTGGTGAGTTGTATATATTTCTATACAATATTTTTGTAATTTGTATATGAATGCCATTAGGTTGGTTAGGAATGACTAATGTAAGTTTGTTTATATTTATAGAAATGTTGACACTTATTGTTGGAATTTTTGGAAACTCTGAATAGAAAAGACCAGAAACTGTATGTATACACTTGGGCTTTATTGTAAAAAATGAAAAAAGATTTGTATGTAGAACTCTTCTCACTGTTGTTTCCCTGTTATTAAGAACATGTATCTTTAATAGGACATCTGACGAAGACAAAGGTCGAAACGAACAGTCAGCTCGAGAAAGTTCGTACTTGTACTTGTTGCATGGGGACCTCGGTCTCTTCATGAAGTTTTTCCACTGGAATAAAAAATATCAACTTTGAATATACTGTTAAAGTATAAAGAACTTGTTCAGCAATATGTTAATTTTGTACTGATCTATGATCATAAGATAAAGATAGATATTTTCACAGGTTCTCATGTGCACAGTTTATTCCAGAATTTGATTAAGTGAATGTTGAGGCAATCATTCACAATCAAGTGAAGGACTGTACAAAAGGACTGTAATAAATACATATTTTCTGAGACAGAAAATGGGCATGGAGGAAATGAAGATAAGACCTTTCATATTTATTATGCATTATTAGAATGCAGGGAATCACTGCATTTATCACATCATAGCAGACTGAGACTGCTCCTGTTCACCTTAACAAGCCTTTTCATGCTGATCTACATGCTTTGTGCCACCCTATAATGCCAGAATATGCAACCTGATTAAAGTCCAACAAATTAATTTACAAATAAATGTGGTGTTGGAGGAGAGTTTTAAGACAAGTCTGAACTCTTTCTAGAAGGTGAAATAACTAAACTGAGGCTATCGTATTTTGGTCACATTATGAGAATACAAGGCTCAATAGAAAAGAAAATAATGCTAGGAAAAGTTGAAGGCAGCAGGAAAAGAAGAAGAATCAATATGAGATGGATTGACTCAATCAAGGAATCCACGGCCCTCAGTATGCAAGACCTGAGCAAGGTTGTTAACAATAGGACATTTTGGAGGTCATTAATTTGTAGGGATGCTGTAAGTCAGTGAATTATCACACAAGGTCCAACCAACCAGACCTGGAATCATCAGATTCTTGATAACATTCTCTCTCCTTTCCTGCTTCATTTGCATTTAAACACGTAAAGGGAGGGGACACTTAAAGTCAACCTCTCCATTGATTGGACCAAAATACTAAATACTAACTTCAGAAGCACAGGCATGATTCTCCAAAAGCTTCTAGCGGCCTTTTCTGCAAAAAGTGTCTTCTTAAAGTAGTTGTTTTTTTCCTCCCTATGGAGGAATAGCAGAAGTCACCCAACTGGAAGGAGGTACTATCCATGGTACTAATCTACTTTGAAAACTAGTTTTGTACATGAGTTTTTTATAATCTAGCATCTTTCTAGATTCAGCAAATTCCCATAAAAGCTGGACCAGAGCAGAGACATTATATTGTCCTGTTTTCTTTTCATACTGCTACCATTTTGACTCTCTCTCTCTGTTTTCCAAATAAAAACCATTTTTAGTTAAATGTTTTGTACTACTAAAACTTTTCCTCCTATACTCAAGGTCTTAACATTTTATCACTGTTAGCAGTAGAAAGGGGGGTGGGTACTTGGGAAAATTAGTAAGGACTTGTGTGGGGGAGAGAACAGAACTTTATCTAGATAGAATATCTATGTAATAACTATATAATTACTATGAGTGATTCCCCTGCCAAGGTGTGATAATATACTGGAGAAGCTCATGACATATACTTTGCAGAAAAGCAGAGAAATAGTGTTCATCAGAATCTGTGGTATGCTTTTGTAGAAGATGATAGATTTAACAAGAGTTTTATAATTGAATGGGAATGAGGTCAGACTTCATTAAATATTGCTTATTCAGGGACTGTTTCAATCCTGGGGCCAGAAAGGCAGAAGAACTTACTGAAACAGTGGCTTGGTAAGCATATGCATTACAACTGGATGCAAGAACAACTCAGCTCCCCTTTCAAAAGATTTCAGATCAATTTGTTCAGTTCCTAAAGGTGTTTATATACAAAGGCACTTGAGGCACTTGTGAACAATTCAGTACAGCTGAATTATTTATTTCTTTAAAAGGAATATTCTTCTTACAAAAGAAAGTGAAAATTCTGAGGACAGTCCCCACTTTTTTGCATTGTGTTTCTTACCTTGGAGGTTGGGGTATCCCATATTGCCAGACCAAAATAGTCTTCTTCCAAAAGATTGAGGTGATCACATACTTTCTTAAGCAGATCCTGTCCCTTGGCATGTTTCTGCACACAAACACAAATATATGATTTTGTGAGGTCACTTTTGCCTTTATATTGAACTTCATAATTATATGCTTAGGTGTCTTCCATTTAAATCTTGGCCAATGACAGCACAGCCCACTTACTCTTTAGAAGGCCCATGTCTGTGAAAGAGAATCTATACCAGCCATTCTTACACTGACTTTCCTTAGGATTGTCCCGTCTTAATGAAAAAAAGAGTAAGATGAGGCTGTATTCTCTCTCTTGGCTTCTCAAAGATAGCTGCGGGTCATAAAGGTGCCTGCCAAGTCTCCACTTGAGGAACATCCCACCCTCTCCTCACACTTGTCTTATAAGAAAAATAGGTGGCCGTAAACCCTACATTTTCCTTACATGGTTTTGTACTGCAAGCTAATAGATATCAGGAAAAGTAAGAAACTCAGTAGTATGGCACTTCCAGCAAACCTAGTAACAGGTAGTAAAATTATGGTCTGTTTAATACAACTGCCCTTCTCTGGATCTTTGTACTGTACATACAGGTTTGGCCAAAAGCCAAACCAGTGGCTTCCCCTGGAGCCTCAAAACACAGATCAGCATAGGAATATTCCTTACACCTATAGCTAATCCAATACAAATCAGCGTTTCCAGTAGCTCTTACTGCTGTCATTTTTGTGCCAGGAGTCAAACGAGGGTGCACTTACCTGTAACTGTTGTTACAGTTGGGCTCCCAAAGCTCTTTCCCACAAAGCCACTTTGAGTCTAGCCACTCTCCCTTCTTCTTTGGTGTAAGGTGGCGGAAGGCCGGGCATGGGGCAGTATTGTGACCTTCGCCCAAACATAAGCTTTGTTCCTCTGTGTGCCTAATAATTCTATCTTTGCTTAAAGTTTCTACTAATTTACAACTGGCCTGTAATTTCCCAGCTCCCTTCTGGATCATCTTTTTAAAACTGCTGTAACATTTGCTACGCTCCAGTCTACAGTGGCTGTGTTCCTGTGTTCCTAATACAGTTTTGCACTTACAATTGGGTTTAATTTCTCTGGAAGTTCATACATGGATACACAGGCTCAATTACTGTCTTAGGCTTGCTTTCTCTCCTGTATGTCTTGCACTTTTAACACTTAACAAACACTCTTCAACCAAAATGGAAAACGTCCCTTTCAGAGAAATTACAATCCATTGGATATTCTCCTAGCCTTGGGTTATTCCAAAGCTAAATCTGAAATCAAGCAAAGGATCGGGGACATTAAACTTTAACACCATTTAAGTTCTGCTGCAAAACACCATCACTTCAAGAATAAGACATTGGTGTCGTCAAACTATTTAGCTAATTTAATGGTCCCCAAACACAGGACAGTTTTTAATCTGGCCTGCCTTAATGTTCTTGCATCTGCCTTATTAGAAGGAAGATACCGTGTTAGGCCATGGTTTATGCTCTTGTGCTGGGGAAACTGAAATGGCTGGACATGTGCTGCTGCACTCTCCCTTCTATAATGACCTTAAGATATATATTTAGTACACCTATCCTCCAAAAAATTCTGGTAAGATCAGGGAAATGGTATAACACGTTTCTTCTTGCAGACCTTAAACCTGGAACCTTGGACAGAGTTCCCAGACTGTGCAGCTTCCAGAGTCTGCCAAGGTGTAGTGTTGAATTAGCATCACATATTTGCTTTTTTAGTATCTCTTAATGGAAGATTGTGTGTGTGTGTGTGTGTATTCTTATAACCACTCTGTTAATGTAAGTTTTATGTTGCTGGTCCATAATAACGTATTGATTGATCATTAATAAACGATTTCACATTTGAGTTCCCTAAGAACCCTCGGGTGTATACCATCAGGACGCAGAGACTTATTTGTTTGTAATTTTCCCAGTAGGTCTGGAATGTCATCACCTCAATTTGACTCAGTTCTTCATACTCTGTTCCTGAAAATAGTTGCTCTGGTCTGGGTACATGCGTCATACTTTCCACAATGAACACAGACGTAAATAATTCATTTAGCTTTTTCTGCCATCTCTCAATCTCCCTTCAGTAACCCCTTTTTCCCTTGGTCATCCAACAGCCCACCTGCCTCTCTAGCCAGTTTCTTGCTCTGGAGATATTTAAAGAAATGGTTGTTTGCCTTGATGCTTTTAGCAATCTGTGCCAACATCCATGTGTTCTATAAGTTTGGCTGTAGATCATATCAATCTGTTTGACAGGAGCTGACAGCTCAGGGTGTCAGTAGAGCTGGCTCCAACCGGTTCTGTCTAGTTGATAGCAGAGCTAATTAACAGTGACTCAGCATTGGGTCCTTATTGGACAATGCTAGTATAAATGTGATGCTGTACAATGTACTATACTTCCTGATGGAAACCTGGTGTCTACATGAGCATTTTGTCATTCTGTGCAATATATTGGTGGAGGCTTGTGTAAATAAATCGTATATAGTTTTACACCAAGCCTATAAGACTTACATCTTCTTTGATACTCTCACACCACTCGCAACCTGCAGTGGGCTAGCACCGCGCAAACCTCGACAATCTGTTCCTCAAATTCTTTCTTTGGTTGCATAATTATTAACCTTCAGTTCTTTGGCCAGATTATGTGTTTCTCATTTCATTGGGGCAGACCTTCCACTACCTGGGGGATGTGGTTACTACATATTTGCATAGGATCTCACATGAACTCACATAAACATATACTGAGTCAGACTATTGGTTCATCATTGGCGAATGTTGTCTACTCTGACTGGCAGTGATTCTCCAGGGTCACTCATAAATACAAGTTTTTTACATCACCTATCTGACTTTTTAAATTGGAGACACCAGAGAGTAAACCTGGGACCTTCTGAGCGCAAAGCAAGTGCTCTGCCACTGAGACACAGCCCCTTGCCTTCCCAGGAAAAGCAGTGTAAAATATTTTAATTAAATAATATTTCATAAAATCCTAGTCGCAGAACAGGTTTGTAGACAAAAGCACCCCTAATCACTTTTTAAGTTGGCCAGTTGCAAGGGATTTGCTGTATGTCCCAACTATTCATTCGCTATAAGATCTAGTGCCTACCAAAGCCAAGGTTCTAGCTACACAAATGCCAAGAATTACTAGGAGTAACACAAACAGTAAAAAAATAAAAGCATGAACAAAAAACAGAACACTGAGGTCAAATCATGCAATCTGAGGGGGGGGGGAATAAATTGACTTTTGGTCTTATCTAGAAGGTGACCTTGGTCCACAGCAAAAATTTAGGCGGGGGGACCTTCATAAATTTGTGGTAGGTGTCCAATCATACTAATTCCTTCTCAAAGGGCCTCCTCATTTCTGAAACCTGGGGGTGGATGAGAGAAGTGGTTCCCCCCTCCAAACTATGTTCTGGGCACAGGTTGACTACTCTACAATGCTTAAGGGGCAAGACCATGCAAAACCTTTCCTTCATGACAGGCACAGCACCACATGACCTCAATTCAACAGAAGCTCTAAAATTAGCAAACTGATCAGAATCTTAAAATTTTGTCTTTCTAAATACAGAAACACACTTACATCCACAGAACACTCAAAAATGGTGTCATCCAGCAAAGAAACCTTGCAGTGCATGCTGTTCCTGGGTCTTCTTCCTGTCTTCTGAGCACCTTTTATTTCTTTGTCTGATTTTGCCTTGTTCTCTTTTTTCTCTTCTGTATTACAGCACTCCACTTGCTCTTCTCCTTCCTTAATCTCCAAATCCCTGTTCTCTGGATCTTGATCTTGATCGGGATCCTGATCCTGATCTTGATCCTGATCTTCTCTTCTATCTTCCTGGGCAGGCTGAAACCACAGATCAAAAATGTAGTACAACAAGAGATACTGCTATGCAATGTTGAGCACCTTTATAAATACTTTGTATGTAATTGTCTCTTAACAACATTTCAAAGTGAATTAGTTCACAAAAGCAAAGCAAGCTACTACTTGATAGGTTAAAATTTGTTGTACCTTGAAAGATTTTAACTCCCTTCAAAAATGAACTGTAATATAAATAGTGGCACAAAATTTAATCTATAATTATGTTAATTTAACTAAGTGTTAATTCTAAAATGAAAACCTGTCAGTAATGTGAATGCCACCTGGCATATTTATGATGAAAACTTACATTGGCTACCATTTGTAGCATTTCATTCTGGAGTTCCAAGTGACAGAGGACTGGAAAAAATAGCATTTTTGATCTAACATACATTTGGGTAGTCAAATAAGCTTAACTTAAGACTTTAGCACAGGACACAGTATAAATGAATGAGACATTCAGGCAAGCTGAGGTAACAGTCAACTCACTGGTCAGTGTTATCAACTGACCACCAATTATTTAACAATATTTGACTGCAGCTTAATTTTTAATTCCATTATGGTATCCAATGTTATCCAATAGTAAAGAGACTCCATGATCACTAACCCTGCAAGACACATAAGTATACATAGAAATTTCATTTGGCAGCAGACATCTACCCTGCACTATAATTAAAATCACATTTAAAAATTGACTCTGTTTTGTTTACACAAAATTTGCAAATGTTTAGGCTATCCCTGTGTTTCCAGGATGAAAGCCAAAATCAAGTGCAGTCTTTTGACTATACAAGTTTACATTTGCATTAAATTGCCAGCTATAAATAACAGACTAGAAGAGTTTAGAATTTAGTTTCATTGTTTTACAACTATTAACTAATTCAGGGTTTGGTAATTAGCATAAGCCTATTTGTTCTACAAAATCCATGTGTTAAATAGTCTATAAGTCAAAAGAGAAGGATTTTTAATTGGATAAATGTTCAGCCCCAAACTCCAAGAAGCTGATCACTTAAAAAGGAATATTTTAATGCTAACAAATCCACACCTGAAATAAAAGCACAGCATCCATAATGCTCTTGACTGTGCTGTTCTCCTATGAAAGTGCATACTAAGTGCTTGCAGCTGCTGAAATGTTTGGTGCTTCCACTGCTACTTGTGAGTCAGCATTCTCCCATCACAGAGGCTGTCAGTGTCCCATGTCAGGGAAAACAACTGCGTATTACTTGGGTATGAGAAATCACTCACAAATAACATTAATATGGATATTTCATAAACAAATTTCATGCATGATCACATTGACTTCTACTTTAATGATAAATGATAGTATTCATAGTGGTATAACGTATTTTATTCGAATTAGCACATACAGCGGTGAACATAAGTATTCCCTAACCATTTTCTTCAGGGAGATGTTAACAGCATGTCAAGAACCTGCCACACCTCTGTCATTCCGCAAACTACATAAAACAGTTGTTCAGGAGGACTATAGTATAATAAAATGGTTGTATATCCTATGCCATAGTTTATACTATGTATTACCCATTTGTTGTATGTATTATCCTACTCCTACTGCACTGCTTTCTATTTTAGTAATTCCGTTTTCTGCATTGTTTGACATGCCACTTCTGATTTTTTTTGCTCTGTTTCCAACTGGTGTAATCCTAGTCCTATTGCAGTCCTTATTAGATCTCTGATTGTTTTACGCCATGTAATCCGCATTGAATCTCAGTGAGAAAGGTGGACTGCATATAAAGAAAATAAATAATAAATGATGAGCCTACCTACCACTGCACCAATTCGACCCCTAAGGAAAAAAATTCTGGCTTGTATATGAATGTGATCCACCATCACTCGAAGGGTTATTTGAATTGAGCGACTTTAAACTCATGCACTCTTTCTTCATTGTGTGTGTGTGTGTGGGGGGGGTTTCCACATCTATTCCATAGTTTTCTCTAACCTGATTTTGCTGTTACACCTGTCTGTGAATTATGCTTAATGACTTGCTCCCAAGCCACAACTGGAAACCAGAGTTTGAAATGTTTTTGCTAACCATAGTTTGCCAATTCAGACATTTCAGTTGTAAAAACCAAGAAGCAGAGAAGGGAACTGCATGTAATCCTGTAGTACATTTCCAAGCCTCAAAACCATGATTTAAAGAACTGGGTTTGTGACAGCTGAGTAGAACCACAGAGTGCAGACATACACGTTCTGACTCTCAGGGCTGAACTGCATTTCTCATAATTATCAGTTATCTAACCTTCATACCATAGACACTCCTGTAGTACTCTGATCTGAATTAAAATGCTGAAAATAAAATCTACAAAAATATGTTAACACACTTTACCCTAAAACCTATTTACATAGTAATGGCATGCATTCATCGTTATAGGGTTGCATTTTCTTTGTGACATTATATGCAATAATGGTTTCATATGTCTTCAGAATTCTTTTTAAAAACTGTTTATACACATAGTGGTAACCAGATCATGCTACAGAAGAACTTATGTGTTTTCTATTTAGAATTCGCCGAGAGTACTTATCTTGATTTTTGGGATTCTACACTAAAGTTTACAGCTGTAAATAGGTTAAGACTCTTTAGCAGTTAGACACCAAGAATCTTCTTGGATGTCTGATCTATTAGACAGCACTTAGCAAGACAAAAAACTAGCTTATTTCTTTTTTACCTGTGTTTCTGCACTGCTGAGTGAATGGAGGTCTAAAGATGGGTCGGTTCTGAGCTCAGGTTCAGGAGCTGCTATGGGGGCTTTCAGCAGAATCTCTTCATTGGGATCATCTCCTATATCTGTCTCTTTCTGGCCTTCACCACTTTCTTTCGTTTCTGCCTCGTTCACTTCTTCTTCAGAGACCTGAGATTTGGGCCTCTTGAGGAATGATGAAAACAGGCGTGACAGGCCTCGACTTTCGGAAGTGCGTTCTTTGTTCTTGCTCTGGTCTTCCCGTGTGGGTGTATCACCATTGGATGCTTTCTGTTTCTTCTTTGATTGATTATCCCCCTCAGGTGCTTGCTGAGATGCCTTCTCCAAAGAGGCTTCTTGTTTTCCTGTTTCAGCAGCTACCTCCTCCTCTTTTGGCGGCTGCTGTTTTGGAGTCTCAGCCTCTGCCACTAAACTCTTTTCAGTTGTCATGATGTATCTATAAACATAAAACCACTGCAAGTCAGTCTCAAAGCTCAGAGAATGAGAGGGTGCTACTATGCTCAAAAAGCTCATTTGCTGTCCATGGCCAGCTAAGTAATAATACTTTCTTATATAGTGTGTTTCAAGCTTCTGGGACTTTGATGATTGACAATGCAATCTTAAAAACAAATTCCTGATATTAAGCCCCACTGAACAGACAAGTAGGATTATGAGTTGACCTGTTTAGGATTGCTCTCTAACCATATGTAATCACTACAACAGCCCTATAACACAGGCCAGAAATATTATCCCCACACTGCAGGTGGAAAGCTGGAAAATAGTGATTTATATCAGATTGTGGCCAACCAGAGATTTGAACCACGGATTTCCTAATTCACAGTTTGTATCCTAAGCAGAAACTACATTTTTGTACCGCACATAGGGAGCTTGTAGAGTATAGAAGGATGGTACAAATTATTCAGTTGATTCATACACAAATACCAACAGCATACCGAATTCGCTTCAAGGTGCTGGTACTCACCTTTAAAGCCCTATATGGCCAGGGTCCGACATACCTGAGGGACCGCTTTTCCCCTTATATACCCCCAGAGAGCACTATGGTCAGGGGTGCAATACCAACTGGTTATTCCAGGCCCCATGGAGGCCAAGCTCACGGCTACCAGAGCCAGGGCCTTTTCAGTGGCGGCTCCTTACTGGTGGAACGAGCTCCTGGAGGAGATCAGGGCCCTACGGGATCTTGTGCAGTTCCACAGGGCCTGCAAGACGAAGCTCTTCCACCAGGCCTTTCATTAGGAGCCACCCACCACTGCCATCAACACCCACGACTAATATCTGTGGCGTAGGCCGGCTGCAGTTGAGATCGAGCCATACTATCTTGAAGAACTGGAGACTGCTGAGCGGAGTGCTTTGAGCCCTGCATTATATGGCACGCCATCTTGCCTTAATAACTACTGTGTGCACTTTAACTGGAAATTGTTGTTGGTTTAAATGGTTTTAAATGTTTATATGAATCTTGGCACGTTGGGCCAAGCAATGTGAGCTGCCCTGAGCCTGCTTGCGGGGAGGGTGGGCTATAAATATAATCAAATAAATAACTAAATAAATAAAATACACATATACCTGCATAAATAAGTTACTGCTACCTATACAAGGTCAAAATACTATACAACCAATATATATGATTTCAGTCCTCTACACTCTAAACCCTATAGTGGACAGTGCTGGGAAACTGAATCAGAATTTTTTTTTAATGTGTAAATAATGTTAGCAAAATTAGAAAAATACATCACATTCACGCACTGGGGGTTGTTCATGCTTCATATCCCACATTTAGCACATCAAACATGACTAATTTACAGTACAACAGACCTGACAACTATAGGTAAACAAACTACATTTACATGTGTGGGGCAGAACACTTTACACAGAAATATATAGCATCTGAAAATATTCTGGGGATTATTTTCCACCTCACATCACAGATAGTGAAATCACTGATTTAAAGGTTCTTTTCATTTGCCCATTCAAAAACATTTGAGACGGGAGTTGTGTAAAGGTTTAGCATTGCTGTTTCCCTCTAAATTAAAAATGAGAAAAGGATTTTCAGTACCTATTCCCTAAAACTGGAAGAGCATCATTTGCCATATTTTAGTTTACAATGAAAACCACTATTCAATCAAAATGCAAGTTAAGAATCAATTCTCCAAAAAAGCAAAAATGTTCAGATCTCTGGCTAGATTAGCAGCCAATCTGATTTATCAAATATTATAAAGTATGGTATTTAATACACTATTAGTTCATAATAAAAGCTCATGTACTAATTAAACACTATAATGAGAGCTAACAAAAATTCCTACATTCTATACTGCCTAAAAAGCAACGCTATCTCCAGTTACATGGTTGCATCATAGTACCACAACTAATCAAAGTGCAGAATTGGCATTCAGCACTAAGGGAGAGGGTGGAGAAAATGTGTTGTTTTTTTGTTTGGCATTCAGCCAAAAACACAACTTAGCCTGCTTTCCAGTGAGCATTTGGGAAAATATAAATAAAAGCATAATGTTTTACAAGCCACTGAAGTTGATAATGTGGGATTGGTTTATGTACAACTAGAGCCCTGTGTTGACTTTAGCAAGATAAATAAGATGGGGGGGAGGATTTCACATTTTAAAATAAGGATAACAAAGCCTGTTTTCAAAGTTGCCTGTTTATAGAGCCTGGTGAGTTCACAGGCCATACAGCTTTGAAACCAAGCCTTAGGTGGAGTCTGGTGTAGACGTATGTCTCCATCTCTTTCCTCTGTATCCCTAGAAATTACATCACAACTCTACTTTGTTCGAGGATATCCTAGTGGCTTCAAATAAGCTTAGAAGAGAAGAAGAAGAGATTGGATTTATACCCCAGCCTTCACTACCCAAAGGTGTCTCAGAGCGGCTTACAAACTCCTTTCCCTTCCCCTCCGCACAACAGACACCCTGTGAGGTAGGTGAGGCTGAGAGAGCTCTGACAGAAACTGCTCTTTTTCAAGAACAGCTCTTATCAGAACTATGGCTTGCCCAAGGTAATCCAGCAGGTGCAAATGGAAGAGTGGGGAATCAAACCCGGTTCTTCCAGATTAGAGTCTACGCACTTAACCACTACACCAAACTAGCACAAAAACCTGAAGATGCAGAGCTGAGCACGTACTAGCAGTCCCTTACCCTGTGCTTTCCTTTGCTCATCCCTTTGTATCCTTACCATGCATTAATAGAGGACATTATGGTGTCATGTTACGTCATGAAGTCTACTAAAAGTTACAGGGAAGATCAGAATAATTTAATACATGGATTCTGTTTTTGATGACATTCTCTTGTCTCTTAGAACAATGAGTTTCATCCTATTATGACAAGTTGGAAAAGGGTTTTCCCAATCATAGTGGCTATGTGAAAAGAATTTCCATCATGCAGATCACCTTACAATCTAAAAACTGAATTGTAGCGATGCCCAACCGGGCACTCATGGTCACTATGGTACACACCAATGCGGTTCATTGCACACACTTGCTCCTTTTCCAAAGTATCACCTCTCGAAAGCAAAGAGCCAGTCTTGGCTGTAATACACCTCATTGGAGCAGGAGATGCTTCAGAAGAATTCAGAAGCACCACCTCTACAGGGAGCACCCAGAGAAAAGTAGCTGCCTTCATCACAGCAGGCTCCTTGGCTTGGAACCTCCTAACATTCTAGGACTGGCCCTTGTCCCACTTATCCCACTGGCAACCATTTTATGGTTGCACCTCATGGCAGGCATTTTGTGGTGGTGCCCACTCCTGTTCTAAAATTCCCAAAGTGCCCACAGGCTCAACAAAGTTGGAAACACAGAAGCTAAGTACTCTGTGTACTTGAACTGTACTATACATAATCTTTCAATACATGTACCTGGCCTTACTAAGTCAAGTCCACAAAAGTTACTAGTCAAGAAAATAAGTAAAGACTTGTCTAATCACACATAATTATGGCACAATGACTTTCTGAAGTTAGGTGGGTGGCTACCAAGGATGGCTTCTTTTCTGGAGTGATGCCTCTTTGTGGAACTCCATTTCTTTATCCCTTCACTGATCTCTTAAATTTAAGGTTTTTAGGTGCCAAACAAAAACAATTTTATTTGCCCAAGTTTTTAAAGGTACACAATTTAGAAATATTTTTTCACTGCTGCTGTTCTGGGTGTTTTGATGCATTTTAAGTTTCTGTTATAGCAATATATCTAATTCTCAGCAGGGCTCCATCTGTGTTATAACTGTTTTAATGATGTGCATGTTTTTGTTGGTTTTAATGGTTATGAAGATGTGATTTTATTATTTATTATGTCTCAATTAGTTAGATGCCCTAGTAGCCCTTAGGAAGGCAGAAGGGGGGATACTAATTTTGTAAAATAAAGCAGCCCCTGTAGCTTTAAGGAATGAATGCCCTCAGTGGCTGTTGCTAGGCAATCACAACAGTACTGCCAGCCTCCAAGCCTTGGTTTCTGTCAGTAAAAGCCTGGTGGAGGAAGCAGGATCCTTTCCAAGGCAGTTTTGGCCTTTAACGCTCATCAGGGCCCAACCCAGGAGCAACCACCAAGCAACTTGCTACCATATAATTTCCAAGACTCACTCAGGCCCAGCTGCTCACTAATGTTCAACATCAGCCACCACAGGAAAGCCAGTGTGGTGTGATGGTTAGGGTTTCAGACTAGGATGTGGGAGACTCAGCTTTGAATCCCCACTCTGCCATGGAATCTCACTGGGTGAATATGAGCCAGTCACACACTCAGCCTAAGATACCTCACATGGTTGTTGTGTAAATAAAATGGAAGAGAGGAGAATGATGTAAGCCATTTGGGGGTCCCCACTGTGAAGAAAGGCAGAGTATAAATGAAGTAGACAAATAATAAACATCACTGAAGATGGGGGGGGGGGTAAATGAAAGGTAGGTTTGGTGGGTGGGAAGGAGAGAGGGAATCTGAAAAGGTGAGAAAGGTGAGGATATGGGGGTAGCCAGAAGGATAGAAAGAGGAAATAGTGTGAGGAGGGGATATAAGGGAAAGTGAGGTGCCCTGTGCAAGTCCTTCTGGGTTCCCTACTCTGCAACTGGACCTGGCCCAGTGGCCAGCACAACACAGATTTTTTCCCCAAAGGGAGACTAGCAAGGGAGGAAAGGAGGGAAAACTGAAGACAAGGAGGCAGATAAAGGTAAGTTAATTGTCGGATGCAAAGAAGGAAGCAGGAAAAGGGGAGAGGCTATGGGGACTTTCAGGGAAGCGAAAGAGGAAACAGAGTGGGAGGAGAACACGTCCTTGCAGATCCCCCAGTTGTTATACTTTATTTTGCAACCTGCCTTGAAGACTTAGGCTGAAATGTAATAAATATTTCAAAATATAAAGATCAGTGCTTGCCTTGCACTCATCCAGCATATGTTTGGGACAGGCAGAATGTACCACCTAAATAAAGCTCATCCTAGAGCAGATAATCATTTTCATGCATAAAAATAATGGAAAAGATATGGTCAGTTATTTTCATACCACAGGAATTGCTCTGTCTAGCTTTCCTTTCCCATCCTTTCCCTAGCTTTCCCTTTTCCATCCAAATAATACTTCCCATCTACTTTTTCCTTTCCCATCCAAATAATACTTCAGCTACATGACAAACTTATGGTAACGTGTTAGTTTTTAAAAAAACAGTTTTCTGAAAGAGTCAAATTGTTATTTACTCAATACTGTTTACAGCCTCTTATAAGATGACATCTAATTTGAAAATGTTAAAATAGTAAGACCATGTTTCCCTCCCATGTTGATTCCCAAATGCCAGCATACTGAATGTTCTCCACTTAAAAAATCTATACTTCAACGAAGCCTTTCCCCAAATAATAAATTCCTGAGCTTCATCTTGAATTTTTATTGTAAAATGATAATGGTTATTGATGTAATCTCTACAGATAGCTGATATCTGACTTTATCTCAGTTCATTAGTAAGGATTTTAATAATGGATTTATATAGTCTGTTCATAGGTAAAGGTAAAGGTTCCCTTGCTCGAAAGCCAGTCGAATCCGACTCTAGGGTTGCGGTGCTCATCTCCGTTTCAAAGCCGAAGAGCCAGCGCTGTCCGAAGACGTTTCCGTGGTCATGTGGCCGGCATGACTAAACACCAAAGCGCACGGAATGCTGTTACCTTCCCACCGAAGTGGTACCTATTCATCTACTTGCAATTTCTTGCTTTCGAACTGCTAGGTTGGCAGGAGCTGGAACCAGAGACGGGAGCTCACTCCGTCATGCGGCACCCGGGACTCGAACTGCTGAACTACTGACCTTCCACAGCCCGCAGTTCAGCGTCTTAACCACTTGAGCCACCGCTACTTCCATACTATATAGCTATTTAAAAGCATATCCAGCAGAACCAAAATGTAACAAATTTGTAACAATCAGCTGCTAACATGAAGCCTCAGATATAATTTAAGGCTATCTCACTATTCTGCCAACCTTGTAGTGAAACCTCCCATTCAGAAACACATTAATTCAGACAAATGCTTTTAAAATAAATACTTGTTATATAGCATATTATTTGAAGATCTTAAAATGCTATTATTTTTAATTTCATAAAAATAAAATAAATAACTTTTTAAAGTTTATATTCAGTTTAATAGAAATCTAAGGCACCTGATAAAAACATTATTATAACAATTACAATACTAATTAGAACAGAAGGAGACAGGGAATCTCCAGGAAAAACAGGTTGCTTACTTGTAACTGATAGTCTTCGAGTGGTCATCTGTGCAGTCACACATTTGGATTAGTGCCTGCGCACAAACCCAACCTTGGAGAATATAGAGCTAGTCTCTGGCGTTTTGGGGTGCACCTTTTTCCTGCACTCAGGGGAGCAGGCATCAACTGTGCATGCCTGGAGCAGGGAGAAAGCGCCCTCCCGCTCTCAGTTCTGTCCAACCACCACCAGTAAATCCCATCAATTTAAGGGCAAGTGATCAAGAGATGCCAGCAGTGGGGAAGGATGGGCAGGCACAGATGACCACACAAGATCATTAGTTACAAATAAGCAACCTGTTTATCTTCTTTGTGGTCACTGTGCAGTCCCACACTTGGGTGATTAGTAAGCTTAAACAGAACAGGACGGAGGGTGCTGGCAGCCAGATTAAGGCAGATTACCCCAGGGTCCCTTTACCTGTTTCAGGCCTACCTGAGGACCAAAGGTGACATGGCCAGTTAATGGAAGACAGACCTCAACACAGTCTGACCAAAGGAGGCATCCTGATGTGCCCTGACATCTAGAGCATAGCGTGACACAAAGGTCAATGGAGAGGACCATGTGGCCACATTGCAGATGTCGACTAGAGACACGCAACGCAAGAAGGCCGCAGAAGTGGACACAGCTCTCTTGAAGTGGGCTCGGAATTAAGCAGGTAACGTTTGTCCTGCTGGTTCATAACACAAAGAGATGGTGAACGCAATCCACTTTTCCAATCTCTGGGATAATATCCTGTGACCCTTCTTGGATTCGCCATAGGCAACAAACAGGTGTGGGTCTCTCTGGAACAGCTGTGTTCTAGTAAAATAGAAAGACTGGGCTCTACGAACATCAAGGGAATGTAACGCCCCACTGGCCCTCATCTGTTGGAAGGTAAGTAGTACTGTGGGCTGTGAAAGGTGGAACTTTGAGACCACCTTCAGCAGAAAAGATGGGTCCCTATGGAAGACAGTATAAGGGTGTCCACCCAGAAAGCACATCGATTTCTGGCCTTCTTCACCGAAGTGACTATGATCGGGAATGCTGTTTTCCAGGTGAGAAGATGGAGCGCAGTGGTTGCCGTCAGTTCGAAAGGTGTGCCTATCAACTTGGCTAGGACAAGAGACAAACTCCACTCAGAAACTAAAGGCTTCAGAGGGGGATGGAGTCGCAACATGCCCTTAAGGAACGTTTTGATGGAGTCGTAAGGAATGTTTTGCTAATCCGATGAGAAAAGAGGGTACTGCCCCCCACCAAGTCATGACTGGTGGAGATTGCTGCCAAGTGGACCTTTAAGAATGAAAAGCTGAGTCCAGATTCTTATAGGGCTAATCAGGTAAGACAGGATGTTGGACAGCAGGGCCCTTCTGGGGTCAAGTTGTCAAGAACAGGTGTAGAGAGAGAAACGTTTTCAATTGGCCCCGTAAGTACACTGGGTGGCCAGTTTCCTGGTGTTGAGCAGCACATGGTGTACTCGCAGAGGGGAAATCAGGGAGATATTTTCCATGCTGTCAGAAGAAACTAGGATTGTGGTGTAGCACCATGCCCTGCTGCTGCAACTGAGGGTCGGGAACTGGAGGAAACTGAAGATATGTATTCTGTGACAACTGTAGCAAATGTGGGAACCATGGCTGCTTGGGCCACCACTAGGATGGAAGAAGTTTGATCATGGATGAGTTTTTAGATGATGTGGGATTTTTTTACAATATTTTATTACATTTTCCATACATACATTCAACACACGGACATACATACATACACAGGGGGAAATAATTATAATGCGTATGCCTAATAACTAAACCATGTTGATCAAATGTTCATCTTAAAAAATTTTGGTCATTCATTGCCAATGTAGCAAAAACTCTTCCCTGTATCCTCACTGATGTATTGTTTGACTATAGCTTTAAAACTGGAGTTAAGATTGCTGGGGAAAAGATCAATAACCTCAGATATGCAGACGATACCACTCTGACGGCAGAAACTGAAGAGGACCTAAAGAGCCTCTTGCTCAGGATAAAAGAGGAGAGCACAAAAGTGGGCTTGAAGTTCAACATCAAAAAAACTAAGATCATGGCATCTAGCCCCATCACTCCTTGGCAAATAGAAGGGGAAGTCATAGAAGTAGTGACAGAGTTCACGTTCCTGGGATCCCAGATCACTGCAGATAGTGACTGCAGCCATGAAATTAAAAGACGCCTGCTCTTTGGGAGGAAAGCGATGGCGAACCTAAATAGCATGATAAAAAGCAGAGACATCACCCTGCCAATAAAAGTCCACATGGTCAAAGCAATGGTATTCCCAGTAGTCATGTATGGCTGCGAAAGTTGGACTATAAGGAAGGCCGAGCGCCGAAGAATAGATTCTTTTGAACTATGGTGCTAGAGAAGACTCTTGAGAGTCCCTTGGACTGCAAGGAGATCAAATCAGTCAATCCTAAAAGAAATCAATCCTGACTGCTCCCTGGAAGGCCAGATCCTGAAGTTGAAGCTCAAATACTTTGGCCACCAAATGAGAAGGGAACACTCACTGGAGAAGACCCTGATGCTGGGAAAGATTGAAGGTAAAAGAAGAAGGGGACGGCAAAGGATGAGATGGTTAGACAGTGCTGTTGATGCAATGAACATGAAATTAAGCAAACTCCGGAGGACAGCAGAAGACAGGAGGGCCTGGCTTTTTCTGGGTATTCTTTCAATAATAAAGTCAATTTATCAATTTCTACTGTTTCCAGCATTTTGTTTATAATCTCTTCTTTAGTAGGAATTTCCACTCTTCTCCAATATTTTGCATATAAAATTCTAGCAGAAGTAACTACATTACAGAATCAAATAAGAGTCATTTTTTTACAGTTTTCAGGTAAAATATTTAACAAGAATATTTCTGGTACAAAGGGTATAGAACATTTTAAGTTTTTCTGCAATATTTCATGTATCCAGACAAAATAATTTTGGCTTTCTCACAGAACCACCACATATGGTAAAAGGATCCCACCTTATTTTGACGTTCCCAACATTAATTTGAACAATTCAAGTCAAATTTGACAAGTTTCTCCGGAGTAATATACCATCTATAGAACATCTTATATATATATTCTCTTTATAAGGGATGGCTTTAGTAATTTTTAAATTTTTCTTCCAGATCTGTGACCATTGATCTAAGTCTATATTATGACCCAAAATCTTTGCCCATTGAATCATTACATCTTTCACTACTTCGTCTTGCATCCTGTATTCTAACAAAGCATACATTTTTTAATAAATTTTTGTTCCACATACAAAAGAGTCCTATCCATTTCTAAAGGGTTATCATAAAAGCCTAACGGTTTATCTTTAGCATATCTAGATTCCATTTGTACCTTTTGCCACCATGTTGTTGGATCCCAAAGCATCGAGAATAGGCAGAGGGGGGAAGGAATAAACTGTACAGTCATACAAGTAACACAGAACACAATGGCAGCTTGCTGACATACTGCCCCCTCCAAAATACACTTTACCCTCCGTCTCCCGGGCAGGGCGGGAGATCTCCCGGTTTGTCCGGGAACTTCTTGTGGAACTTACGAATCAGATAAGGTTTGGGCGGGAGGCCTCCCGGTTTGTCCGGGAACTTCTTGTGGAACTTACGAATCAGATAAGGGCCCCCCATTCGCGGTGCTGTGGTCCGAAGTCCACCCACTCAAGGAGGTACCAGAGTTTACCACGTTTCAGTTTGGAGTCGAGGATATCCGCAACCTCGAAATGTTCATCCCCCTCAAGTAGCACAGGCGGAGGGGGAGTTACCGAGGGTCTCCATGGAGAGGTACCAGGGTCCTTTTTTAATAAACTCATGTGAAACACAGAATGTAAAGCCCTCAGATTCTTAGGCAGTTCAACATCGACAGCAACGTCGTTGATGATTTTACGTACTTTGAAAGGCCCAATAAACTTCCAACCCAGTTTCTTACTCGGTCTTAACATCTTGATGTTTTTAGTAGAAACATACACCAGATCACCAGGTTTTAAATCCAATATAAACTCATGTGAAACACAGAATGTAAAGCCCTCAGATTCTTAGGCAGTTCCACATCGACAGCAACGTCATTGATGATTTTACGCACTTTGAAAGGCCCAATAAATTTCCAACCCATTCCTAACAATATGTTGGATCCCAAAGCATCGAGAATAAATCCACGTTTTGAAGAAAAGCAAAATTTATTTCAAAGCATTGGAAAGACACTCAAACACGTTCTTTGTTAGAACAACAGCCAGGGCAAGCATAATAAAGGGATTTGAACCCGGTGCATAACCAATGGGTCACTTTCCCGCTGGCGGGTAAAAGGAAACGGTTGCGCGCTCACTCCCTGGGAACACTGCTATCTCCAGACATAATACAGGTGCAGTTCCCAGGATCTAAAAGCAACAAGCTAGCATTCAAGCTCACCTCCTACACCACGTCCTCCAGATGTTTGGCTTAGGCATTACAGCAGAATAAAATACAGGCTAGTAGGCAGAGGGGGGAAGGAATAAACTGTACAGTCATACAAATAACACAGAACACAATGGCAGCTTGCTGACATACTGCCCCCTCCAAAATACACCTTACCCTCCGTCTCCCGGGCAGGGCGGGAGATCTCCCGGTTTGGGCGGGAGGCCTCCCGTGTAAAAGCTTCCAAAGGTGCAACCCACTTTGGAAGTTTGTGGTAAAATTGAACCTTTGTTGTCTCCCATACTTTCATTAAGGAAGCACTAATCCAATGTTGCTTAAATATTTATGAGAGTCCGCTTTTCCATACCATAAAAATGCGTGCCACCCTAGTAATAAATTGTGTCCATCTAGTTTTAGCAATCTCTGATTTTCTAGTGTAATCCATTCTTTAATCCAGTTCAGTGCTGCTGCTCTATAATAAAGTAGCCAGTCTGGCAGGGAAAACCCTGCTCTATCTTTAGAATCTTGTAAAGCCTTAAGCTTTATTCTTGGTTTCTTCCCTTGCCAGATAAATTTTGATAAAATGTTATCAAGTTCTTTGAAGTACTTCTGGTTTGGAATAATCGGTATAGTCTGAAATAAAAACATCAATCTTGGTAATACATTTATTTTAATGGTGGCAATTCTTCCCATAAACGATATTTGAAATTTTTGCCATTTTTCCAGGTTTTTCTTAATAGATTTCAATAGTTCTACACAATTAGTGTCCAACAAAGAGCTGCATTTTGTTTATTTCTAAATATTTAATCTTGCTTTGGGTTTCCAAACCTGTTTTCTCTTGTAGTAGGAGAACTTGTGTTTTAACCCTATTTTTGTCAATATTTTTGTTTTTTTACAGTTAATTTTCAATCCTGCTACAGTTCCATAGTCTTGCAATGCATTTATCAATATACTTATAAAGAGGATTCTCTAGAATCAAGTCATCTGCAAATGCTAAAAGCTTGTACTCTTCTCCTCTTAGCTTAAGGCCTAAAATTTGTTGGTCCTTTCTGGTTGCATCATTTAGAACTTCAAGAAAAAAATAAACAACAGTGGTGAAAGGGGATAACCTTGTCTTGTTCCTTTATGAATTTCAATATCCTGTGATAGATTGCAGTTAATCAAAATCTTTGCTCGCTGCTTAGTATAAATTGCTTCAACCGTTTTCTGGAAATCTGTGCCTGCTTGAGCATATGAAAGTAATTAAAGCATAAAATTCCAGTTAACGTTGTCGAAGGCCTTCTCTGCATCTAAAAAAATCAAAGCCATTTGTTTTTCTGGGTGTGCTTCATAATATTCCAAGACATTTAATATCATCCTCACATTGTTCTTCAATTGTCTTTTCGGTAGAAAGCCCGCTTGGTCTTTATGGATCATCTATGACAATGTTTTTTTTTCCCATTCTGGATGCCAAAATTGAAGCGTAAATCTTATAGTCGACGTTCAATAACGAAATAGGTCTATAATTTTTAATTACTTTCTCCTCAGAGTTCTGTTTATGTATCAGTGTTATCAAAGCTTCTTTCCAAGAATCTGGTGTCTTCCTTTCTAGTCTTACATTTTGACATACTTCTTTAAGAGGGATTATTAGTTGATCTTCAAACAGAAAATAAAATTCTGCTGGTAACCCATCTGGTGTTGTACTAGTGGTTATGGGGAGAACAGGTAAAACAGTCACCCCATCCACTGATGCAAAAATGCACCTCCGGATTGTTGTAAAAATAGTCAAAAGTATTTAAAATTACTCAGAGTATCAATGGATCTTGCTCTATTGGAAAGAAGATATTTCTTTGCTTTTAAATACCTTTATTTCTAAGGGTAAAGGTACACGGGAAAACTACAAATAAACAGAACATCTAACAGCTACATTTTCTAAGCTGCCTATAGTTCAACACTTAACACAGAGATAATGGAGAATCTGTCCTTCTCCTCGACCCCTAGAAAGGACATCACCTGAAACAAACAGCCAATCTGTATCACAATAGAAGCTACTTTTCCCGGGCTAATTCCCCATTGGCTTACTGCCAGGTATCCCCTTCCAGGTCAGTCTAAACAATAGCAATACTAGGCAAACAAGTTAACCCTATAATAACTGAATTGTCAGACCTTGTATACACATGCATTTCCAACACGGATGACCTGTTGATCACTAGTCCTCTGCCATAGAACATAATGCACTTGGTGTTCTCCCTGGTGTCAAAAGCATCCACCTATGGGTAGCTGAAAGCTCTGAAACCAGGTACTTCGAATTGAGGGACCATTTGCTCCTATCTGACATGGTCCTGCTGAGGAAGTCCACCTGAACATTCTGGACTCCCAGTACATAAATAGCAGTAAAAAAGATGTTATGTTCCCTGCACCAATGTCACATGATGATTGATCATTTTCATAATTTGGGCAAGGTGGAACACCCCATTTGCTGATATAGTATATGGTTGCCATGCTATCAGTGGCAACCTGTATAACTCAGCTCGCTAGCGATGGGAAAAGGGACTTCAGAGCCTGATGTACCACCAAAAGCTTGAAGCAGTTGATGTGGAGATGTTCTTCTACGGCAGACTATCGGTTGTGTGCAAAGAGTCTTGCAATAGGTTCCCCAACCCCAAAGTGAGGCATTTGTAGAGAGCACAACCTCTGGAGCTGGTTGGCAGAATAACATGCCTCTCAGGAGGTTGTTGTCTGACATCCACCAGAGAAGTGTAGAGAGAACAGCCAGAGGGATGGACAGCATGGTTGACTGAGGCTGACAGTGAGGCCTGAAGTGGCATAAGAACCACAGCTAGAGGTCTCATGGGTAGCCTTGCAAAGGGAACAACAAACATGGTCAAAGCCATGAGACCTAAGAGACACTAGACAGATTTTGCTGACTGAACTGGTGTCACCATAAACGTTTAAGCCACCTATTGCAGGTTGGAAGCACTGTCTACCAGGAGGTAAGCCCACTGGTAGATAACATGGAGTTGGGCATCAATGACTGAAGTATCTGCGTGGGCTGTAGAGAAGACTTGGTCAAGTTGATGCCAGTGTTCCCTCTAAGCTGAGTTAGTGTGAGGTAGCTCACAGATTTTTAGCCTCTGGCTCAAACATTTTTGTCTTCGCTCAGGAAGGATGGCTCCAGAGCAGACTAATTTATGCAGTAGCTAAATTGCTCGCTCACAGTTTTCATGCCAGTAGCTCACAAAGTAGAATTTTTGCTCACAAGACTCCACAGCTTAGAGGGAGCATTGGTTGACGCATAGACTTAGGCTGGCCAGGAGATGGACAGTGGTCAAGACATCGGTCTTTAGCTATTGAGGATACCAGGACACTAGAAGCCAGTTGTCTATGTACAGGTACACCATCATCCCTCATCGTCTGAGGGCCACCACCACAGCCATGCACTTGGTGAAGACCCTTGGGGATGTACAGACTGGCAATGTACAGTCTGAAGTACTGCTTTGATGGCTCCCTTGGTGAGCAGGGTCTGAACTTCGTCCAGGAAAAAGCAGGATGGAGGTGTGGTCACAAAATGCGGACTATGGGGGGGATGCAAACTCTATGGCGTACCCCACTCGGATGATAGCTAGGACCCAGGTGTCTGAGGTGATCGCGTCCAAAGTCCAAAGGTAAAAGTGCAACCTGATGCCCACAGGTGGGGTGATAAGGGATGGGAGGGTAAATTTGTGATGCTGGCTCGAGTCAAAGAGGCTGCTTGGATGGTTGTGCAGGCTTCTTGCTGGCATGAGGCTTGGGCCTAAGCTGGTATGGTTGCTTAGGAGGGATGGACTTCTTCCTCCAAGTACCTGGCACCTGCAGAGAATGTTGGTGCTTGGAGGAGGTAGTCTTCTACTGTTTGGGTTTAAAATGGCATTGGGCAGACGGCTGAGTGACCCCAAGGTTCCTTGCACACTTTCTGCTGTCATTCACCTTGGTCAAAGTTTCATTACAGTATGCATGGAACGGACCTTCACCATCAAAGGGCAGACCATTCACCTTAGCTTTGATGTCACATTGAAGTGATGTGGCGATGAAAGACAATAGCCATGGCTAAGGTTTTGGATGAACAGGTGAAAGTGTGCTTATTTGCTGTTTCAAGACTCTGCAGATCTCTGCTACCGTGGAGGTGGCTGTTTGCTAAGAAGACAATGGTAAGTCCTAAATTAAGGGCACAAATTGGTCGGACAAATGAAAATTGTAAGCTGCCAGGTAGGAGAGGTAATTGTGCACTTTAGACATGATGGTTGTCAGAGAGCACACCTTTCTAGCCAACGTGTCAGTCTTCTTCCCTTCCCAGTCTGGGGGAGTGGTGTGCCGAACTTGCTTGGATTTCAAGGAGGAGTGCATGATCACTAAGTTCAGGGGAAGAGGCAGGAATAGAAATTTAGCCTCAGACTGTTGCACTCTATATAGGGTTTTGTAACTCTTAGATGCAGGGGGAATTGAGGCAGGTTTATCCCAAAAGCTTCCTTCAGACCCTCTAGGTGCAAGGTCAGCATGGGTAGGATGGCTGCTGGAGGTAAGTTAGATTGTACCACTTTGTCTACTACATCTGTGACATTGGGTGTGTCACTGGTCATTTGCACTTGCAAGACCTCTGCCATGTGTCAAATAAGTTCCAGGTATGATTTTGAACCATCAGATGGGGAAAGGGAACCCTGGTGAGAAATTTTGGATTCAGGAGATGCATGGATAGGGTTGCCCCACCCAAGTCGGTGGTACCGACGGTAGATGGCTTGGTGGAGGAAGTCTATATCCCGCATCAGTGGGGGGAGATCTGGTATGTAGGTCAGATCAACAGTCTGTTGAGGGGACCGACAAAGAGTGGGCTTTGATCCCAAAGTCGTGGTAGGTATCGAAGCATCAAAGTGAGGGCAAGAGACAAAGGGTCCGACAGATGCCCAGCATGGTGGTAGGATGTTCTCGAACCTGACAGGTGAGTAGATCAAGTAGCCCTGGAGTGATGGCATGGGGAGTCATAGTATGATAAGCCATAGCACAGAGATCAGTTGTGATGGTGTGGAGTTCTCGATCTAGCATGAGACCTCCAATAGGAAAACCAAGGGGATCTCAAAAGCAAGTGGGACCAGATATGATGAGCCTGGTGTAGATGGTACCAAGTTCAGGATCGACACTGATGGGGAGACCTTGAGTCCAAAGAGTAATCTTTACAGCCATCTCCTGGTATATTCCATACAGAGAAGGTGCTCTCAAGTCTTGGGTGTAGCAGTGGTGTGCACTACGTGAACCCAAATGGCTCTGAGAGTGCAGCCTCATCGGTGTAGAGGAGAAAACTTCATGGGCGTCGGATGAGTGGTGTGGTTCCCCTAGTTCCAACCGCCGGGTCTGATGCTAGGTGTTTTCGGGCAAGGCCTCACTGGACGGAGTGTAGCTGTGTACCAAAGGGGAATGAGATGGGACAGCAGTGGCTTCTTGTCCCAAAAGCACTTGCTTGAAAGTGGCCGGTGGAGTGTCGACCAGTGCCGAGACAGCTGAAGCAGTCATGACCGAGGTCCACCATCACAGAAGTATATTGGTCAGCCAGAGATGGTACAGCTGGCTGGGTGGTGGTCAGTGTCAAAATCAAGAGACCTGCTAGGACCAACAGTGCAACAGATGTTGATGTTGATGTCGATGCCAGGATCAGACTGATCTCAACTTCTTTGGCTTCGGGTCCAGGGGGAGTTGACCCTGAGGGCCTCTTGGAAAATTTGTCCTTTTTGTGTTTCATCATAGCCGCCATGGCCAAGCCCCTCAATTTCACCAAATCTCCCCTTGAAGGTGTGGGGGGTGGCATGGGCTGAGGTTGCAGGGTTAGAGCTATTGTTGAATGAAGTGAAGATTCCAAGAGAAGGCTATGAAGTTGAGCTGCCCAGTTCTTCCGAGTCTGCTTGGTGAATTTGGCACAGTGATTACAGGAGTCTACTTGATGTCCCTCCCCAAGACACAGCAGGGATAAATTGTGGCCATAAGAAGATGGTAGCTTGGCCCAGAAGCTGTGAAATCTTTTAAAGAAAACTGTTCCTTCCATATGTTGTATCCCCAGTTGACGGGGGAGGAAGAGAATGGGAGGGGGGGGTCTAGAAAAGGAGGTAAAACTCACAAATATAATCGCTGGTTGTCTTCTTTTTTTACGACAAAGATCACAGAGAAGAGAAATGAAAGAGTTTGGATTAGGATTAAAGTTGGAGAAAGCTCAGACAAGAAGAGAATGCAACGAGGTGAGGACAACACAGCAGTCAAAAAGGAACTGAGTGGGAGGGCACTTTCTTCCTGCTCCAGGGTGCGGGAAAAAGCGCACCCAAAAACGTTAGAGACTAGCTCTGATATTCTCCAAGGTCGGGTTCGTGTGGGACTCCAGAGACCACGAAGAAGATGACAAAGTAATACAGAAGCATCAGTAGAAAAATACTGAGCAAAAGGAGAAGAAAATGCACACAAACCTTTACTTTAAGAAGCTCAAACAGGTCAGACTTCACCTGACACCTTAAAGGTGACAGAAAAGGAAACCTCTTTTAGGAGAGAGCATAACCACATGATCACACATTAAGGCCACCAAAGGAAGTCTCTAGAACAAGCAAGCAGATAAAAATCTTGTATTTACATAGGCTTAAACTTAAGTGTTGCTCTGTCCTAGATAGCCCAGGATAACCTGATCTCATCAGATCTCAGAAGGTAAACACGGTCAGCCTTGGTTAATATTTGGATGGAAGACCACTGAGGAATTCCAGGGTTGCTACACAGTCAGGCAATGGCAAACCACCTCTAAAGTCTCACGCCTTGAAAACACCATGAGGGGTCACCATAAGTTGGCTGCAACTTGACGGCCCTTGCCACCACCACCAAACTTGAACGTTAGTGCTCATTTCACCACTACACTCTTGCTCATTAAACTACAAATTTCCCTTTAAAACTTACATACCACTCAGTCTCTACCCTACAAAAGTTATACCTTGCTTCACAAAGCAATGGCCTGTATTAACTTTCCCATCAGAAAGTAACATGCAACCGTTAGGTATTCAAATCCACTAACAGAGACAGTGAACTGAGCTTTCTTTTCTTCGTTATTTGGGGTGGAGGAAGGAAACACAAAATGCAACACACATAAACACTCATTTGCACTTCAAATGCTGTTCAGTTACCCATGTATAGTGTTTGTGTTTTCAGTACTGAAGAACTGACAAAACTCCCTTGACCCAGTCTTTTAAAGTACTGAGAACTTACATATGCTGATTTGTATCTCTATATGCTTATCTCTCTTTTTTACAGAATAATTTCCAACAGTTTTCGGGGGGGGGGGGATCTAATGTTAGAGTCATACTGGCTTTTGATTGCAATGCCTAATGGACCTTTCACTCGGTCATTCCCATGTGGATCATACTGCTATGTAATTTTTACAAAAATTACCTTGCAGCAGGATGAAAAACAGTCTCAGTAAATCCATTCAATATGTGCCTTTTAGCTGTAAAAGCACTTTATAATTTTTCAACCAATCTATCTGACACATGTGAAAGCAGCTGCCTTTCAGTGAACAAAACTTAACAGCACAATCAGATGTTGATCGGTGCTCTGGCCAAAAACAAGATTACACTTGATTATGTTTGTGTTCAATGTTCCTTTGTAGGTAATCATTTTGCGTAGACATCATTTTTTAAGATGAAAAGGAAATATAGAACAAGTCACAACAAGAAGAAGAAATAGATTGCATTGTAAAACAGGCTGATTATCAATCTCCTAAAATTTGTACATTTCTGCTTAGGGGGGGAAATGATCCCTGAATTTCAATAATTCAGCTATTAGGAATCCCACTGATGCTTTTTGGTACAGTGCATACTCAACAAGCAAGATAATTATGCTGTCCCCTTCTGCCTGTCCATGTAGAAGCAATACAGTTGTTGGCAGGAGTGCTTATTTTAATATGTCTCCAACTAGAATATTGAACACTTGATCCAGTGTAGTAATACATCATTCTGCCAATGCAGCTGATCATCAGTAGAACATCTATTTCCTTTGTAACAAGGACAGGCAACTAGAATGACTATAGATATTCAACAGCAGATGTGTACATGTCTGTATAAGCACCATAAATAAGCAAGAAATAACATAACAAAGTAGGTTGCTTTTACATTTGGGTTCAAATCCTAGGCTTATGTCACAAGCAGAGATTTAGCCCTGCAGTAAGCGAATACAAACAGCTCCTGCTGTGACTTGATACCTTATCTTTTTCTTGGCTTTTTTAACACCTTGCAGTTGTGTTATGTGTTAAACATTGGTTCAGCGGCTGCAGTATATTGCATAAAATATTACAGCGAATCACATTCAAGTTCTCTTGTTTCAGGTGATATTTAGCCACTCTAAAAAGCTGTTCACCATTTGACAATACTATAAAAGCACATCCATTCACATACAGCAATACTGAACAATGAACTGACAAGCTTAACATCTGGGTGACAAAAACACCTCCAATAGTAAAAAACAGTTTATCATTTATTAGATAAGGATGGATGGCATCCATATGGCGCGCATTAGAAAGTTAAAAAAACCCTCAGAGGCCAAATCAAAACTTTATTTCCACATTGTCAGTTATTCAATCTTCAATTCACACTAATTCTTCATGCTGATGTGTTGTGTCAACTCAAAATAGATTCTCTTCTACTCAGATGACTTCATGCTAAAATGAAGCTAATTTGTGTATCACTGTACTACTGTACTTCAGCTCTTTCACTAGCCATTCATCACTCCCCATCCCACCTTATAATTGTGTTTGTTTTTCTCTTTGTTCTTACCATTAATTCTGCATTCCCCTCCCCCTTCAAGCCCTCCCCTTCCAATTCAGACCCAGCTGATGAAGATTTCCCCAAAGCATTGTGGGCCCCCACCAGCTGCCCTATTAAGCTTCTGTTTCATTTTGTATTAAAAACACTCAACTGGGAAATGCTTGCTATATTTGACTTTATTTAAGAGAACCTCCAAAGCAGATGTTCCCAGGCAGATAAATGGAGGAAGGGCATATGATACGAAAATATGGGGCAATCTTTAATAATACTTTTCCCACTCACCCCTGAATTTCCAAATATAGCACATCTCCTGACAACATCTGTGATTTTTATTTTAAATATATAAGTTGTTCCCAAGATATTAACCCAAACAGGAAGCATTAACTAAGACACACAAGAAAGCCATCACTGTTTAGATAAGGGCAGTCAAAGGCAAAAATAAAACAGGAAAAGAAAAAGGGAGGGGGAACTGGATACCATGAAAACACTGCATGAAATACCTTTTTCTTTTTACAAAGAACACAGGACTACAGGAGATGACAGACTGCAGATCCAATGAATCTTCCGAGATTTAAGATACTAGTTATTCCATTGTAGTTTTAAAAATTTACATTTAGAGATTTGTGTGGATACTAATGCATGTGTGTATTAAGTGCAGTCAAGTCATTTCTGACCTATGGTGACCCTATGAATTAATGACCTCCAAAACATCCTATTGTTAACAGCCTTGCTCAGGTCTTGCAAACTGAGGGCAGCTACCTTAAATGAGTCAATAATACAACATCTAAAAGGTATAAGAAACAATTCAGTACTATCAAAGAGTTACTTTAAATCATCACAAGTTTAGTAAAAATACCTAGATGCCCAAATGCCAGAAAGTTCTTTGCCAGAACTTTGAAATTTCAAACAATCTAGCTGTAGTAGTTAGGTATTAGACAGGAAGCTCTTGATGCAAACTGAAACTACAAGCTGTCACTGAATATGAAATATCTTAGGTTGCAATCCATGTCCCTTGCTCAAGTAAACTGCAAAACCACTCTAATTTTAGCTGATCTCATTTACCCCTCTTAGGGCAAGACTGCTTTACATGAAAGATAAGTGCAACAGTCTTCTGATTATTTTTCTTTTTAAATGAACAGCAGAAATATTATCAAATGAGGAGATGCTTAACCCTTTCCCCACAAGGTGATTTTTCTCCAATCAAAATTGCCATGCCCAATTTTCCCCAGGATTTTTTTTTCTTCTATGAAAGCGGAAAAGCAGATTGTAGAGAGCAATTTTGAACAGGAAAATGGCATCTGGGATAGGGTTATGAAATAATCTTCTCTGATCAGATTTGCAGTCTACAGTGGCTCCTTTTTATTGTCTCACACATACAAGAAAAGCATTCACCATGACAGATCTAGTGCGGCACTTATTTAATTTATTTATTTATTATTTGCATTTATATCCCGCCCATCCCGCGAGCGGGCTCAGGATGGGTAACATCATTATAATAAATACAATTTCAATTTAAAACATGATAAAACATTATAACAATTAAAACAACGAGTACAGCTTGAAACAGCATCAGTTGGCTATAAAGTTCTGGCCCGATGGTGCGGTGAGTTACAGGCCAGTTGTCGGTGGTCAATAAATGGTCGGGTGACAACAACCTCAAGGAGGCCATATATGGGTACCCGTTGCCTCAACCAAAGACCTGGCGGAACAGCTCCATCTTGCAGGCCCTGCAGAGTTGAAGAAGATCCCGCAGGGCCCTGGTCTCATGTTGCACCAGGCTGGGGCCAGGACAGAGGCAAGACGGGCGTCTTTCAGGACAGGGACCACCAGGAGGTGTTGATCTTTAGAGCATAACACTCTTTGAGTCATATATGAGAAGAGGTGGTCCCCTTAGACAGGTTGGTCCCAGGCCATATAAGGCTTTAAAGGCCAAAACCAACACCTTGAAGCGAATCTGGTACTCAACTGGCAACCAATGCAGTTGGCGGAGCATGTGCCTAACGTGAGCCTGCACAGGCGTTGATGTCAGCAGGTGCACCGCCGCATTCTGCACCAGTTGTAATTTCCGGATCAGCTTCAACGGTAAGCCTGCCTAGAGTGAGTTGCACTAATCAAGTCTGGAAGTGACTATTGCATGGGTCACCATCACTAGGTCTTGGCGCTTCAGTAGCCTGATCTGCCTAAGATGGAAAAACACAGATCTGGCAACTGCAGCAACCTGGGCCTCCATGGAAAGAGGCATCCAGTGTCACTCCCAGACTCCTCACTGTCTGGGCTGGCACCAAAGGTGTCACTTCCAGTGAGGGGAGCCTGGTGCCCACATCTAACCTTCCTCGTCCCGGGTACAGGACCTCCATCTTCAATGGATTTAACTTCAACCAACTCTGCCGCAACCATCCAGCCACAGCATCCAAAGCCTCAGCCAAGGTCGTAGGAACAGAAGATGGATGTCCGTCCATTAACAGGCAGAGCTGGGTGTCATCAGCATACTGATGACAACTCAGCCCATAACTTCGGACTAACTGGGCGAGGGGGTGCATATAAATAACATTGGTGAGAGGATCGCCCCCTGCGGCACTCCACATTCCAGTGGGTATTGTGGGGAGACCCTCTAGCCAAGTGCCACCCTCTGTCCCCAACCATAGAGGAAGGAGGAAAACCATTTCAAGGCAGTCCCTTGAACTCCTATGTCGGTGAGGCAGTGGGTCAATGGATCATAGTCAACCATATCGAATGCCGCTGTTAGATGTAACAAGAGGCGGGACCCACGATACTCGCGAGGGGGGGAAGTATTCCCCACAGCTCCCAGCCTGCAAAAGTGGCAGCAGGGGATCCCATCCTTCTCCCTCCACCCTCCCTCCCTCCACCCCCAGTGGCGGCGGTGAGGCCAGCCCACCAATCTTTCTCCTTCTTCCCTCCCTCCCCTTACTTGTCAAGAAGGAGGAAACCACCGCAGGTAAGCCTTTTTCCCCGCCCCTGCCTGGCCCCCAACAGCGAGGCCCGTGCGGCTCCGAGCTGCCGGGCTCGCAAAACCTCCCCCGCCCCCCCCCCCCCCAGCAACAGGGGCGAGGCCTCGCTTGGCCTGCCACCCCTCCTCCAAGTTATCAACTTCAACTTAAACATTTTTCTTTAAAAAAATCTCCCAACAAGTTGCATCCCAATCCAAAAGGCATTTTGATTATTATAAGCATAATGCCAAATGACCTATAAGTTTCAGTATGTAGTGGACAACAGAACTAACAAGGCCATTTTGTAAAAAGACGCGTTCATGGAACATAAAAGAATAAAAAAGATCTCACAAATCCTTTTTTCTGCAAGCATGGTTGATATTATTGTTAGAGTTAAAAACACTATCAGAAAACCCCTTCAAATGAACCCAAGCAAATACACAGCAAGGGACCAATCAGTTTTCTGCCTATGCAATGAAAACATTCTTAAAATTCAACAGTCCCAGATTTCCTCAAAAGCAAACTGAAACAATTTCCTTTGGTAAACTATTATAAAAATTAAGTGATTCAAAAGCATTTCTACATAATAACTATTAAGGAATGAAATGTAGAGAGAACAAGCAGGTGATCCACAATGAATTGTGGCGAGGGGGAGAAACTCATGTTTGCCTCCCTCACTATTTCTTTTTTCCATTCCCTGAAAGCCTCCATAGACTTTCCTGGTTCCTTCTCTCCTTCCCACACAACTACCTTGATCTCCCCCTGTCTTCAGCTTTCCCACCTTCCCAACCTCCTGTAGTTTCTGCCTGGGAAAACTATGGCACAGTTGTGCAGTGGCAGTTGTCAGGCCCAGCTGCATGATGGGGAACTCACAAATATTTGTGGAAGCACCTCATTTTCCCCGTATCACCCTCCCCACATTATTTCCTTCTTTCTCTTCCTTCTAACCTCCACATTCTCATCTCTCTCTGCTTCCTTCTCTCCTTCCCATCCACAAACCAATCTACGTTTTAATCTGCCCCCAGTTTTGGCTGTATTTATAGATATTTATTTTATCAATACCCTGCCTTTCTCCACAATAAGGACCATCACGAGTTTACATCATTCTCCTCTAATCCCTTTATTCTCACTGCAACGCTGTGAGGTAGGTTAGGCAAAAAACATGTGGCTGGCCCAAAGTCACCCAGTGAGCTTCCATGGCAGAGTGGAGATCCTAGTTTGAAACTCTAACCACTATACCACACTGGCTTTAGAGGGGTGGTTGCTGTTGAACAGAAGTGAGCAGCTGGCCCTGGTTGACTCATGCAAGTTGCATGTTATCAGGTTGTCCAGTGGTTGCTGCTGACCCTGGTCACATTGCCCTGGAAAGGGCCCTGCCCCTCTCCCCCCTACTTTTTACTGACAGAAACCAAATTTCATCTGGAAATATAGTTGTGATTGCCTAGCAATGACCACTAAGGGCAAATGTTTCTTAAAGCTACAGAGACTGCATCTATTACTGGGGGGAGGGTAGAAAAGTTTGTAGAAAGATCTGTAGAAAGATCTCCCTTGTATGTTCATGGCTCCAATCTCTGGATTAAAGTATCCAAAGATCTGCCCATGCTGAAAATTAGATATATTGATTAATAATTAACAACAGCATCTGATCTGAAACACTAATGAATATTGTAAAAAGGTAAAGGTTCCCTTGCTCGAAAGCCAGTCGAGTCCGACTCTAGGGTTGCGGTGCTCATCTCCGTTTCAAAGCCAAAGAGCCAGCGCTGTCCGAAGACGTTTCCGTGGTCATGTGGCCGGCATGACTAAACACCAAGGCGCACGGAACGCTGTTACCTTCCCACCGAAGTGGTACCTATTTATCTACTTGCAATTTCTTGCTTTCGAACTGCTAGGTTGGCAGGAGCTGGAACTAGAGATGGGAGCTCACTCCATCATGCGGCACCCTGGATCTCAAACTGCTGAACTACTGACCTTCCACAGCCTGCAGTTCAGCAATCTTAACCACTTGAGCCACCACAGCTCCTAATGAATATTGTACTGATATTCTAAAACAGGGCTTGACAAATCCCGGGTGTCAAATCGCCATGGCACCTAGAAATTTCACTGTGGTGCCTGGTATTTATAGTAACAATTTTATTGTGGTGTCTCTCGATGAGGAGTACAAAGCATATACAAAGCATATTTATCATTTCATATCAAAGCGAGTTTTGTTGTATGGCATAAAATTCTTGTCATTGTTTGTTCATATGTTTACTATATACTATTCAGTGGCATTGGATTAACTCATTTCTTAACCAGTTTTTAAAATAATAATTTAACATTCAGTTAAATGGAGCTTTTAAAGCAATAATTATCAGAAACAGGGGAGACATTATGATGAGTTAGCTTTTTGTTGTAGCAATGACAACCAGGGCTATCCAAATATTTTTTACACACACAACACTTTTGTTATAAAATAAAATTACAGGAAACCAAAGAGGCTAGAATTAGGTTCTGTCATACTAATTAGAAATTAGGGTAATTTAATATATAAAACTCTGAAGACCGAAAAATGAGTCTGGCTCCTAATTTTCTGGGCTGGCTCCTGGAGCCAAAGAAAATTTCTTACAGCCTGTTCTCCAGCTGTAAGAACATAACATGGCTGGCAGCAAAAAGTCTATCAGCTATTCATATGATATGCAATGAACACAAAGTATGGTTCCTACCTTTTTTATTGTTTTACAGCTTTAATTTTACTTACGGAGCTGTCCAGCAGCTGAATAAGCAAGGCTTCAATCCTTGCTGAACTTACTTCCCAGGATGCAAACCCCATTTAAAAACAGCAGGATGTAAACACAGCTTGGACTGCATTAAAAACTCCTGTTTCTAAAACCTAATTCCCATTGTGAAGTCAGAGGGAGTAAGACAAGGTTCAAGGAGGAACAAGGGGAAAGAAGAAAAAGTTAGAAAATTTCTCCGCACCCAAATTTCACCATAAAGAATACTATATGCTGTTAGAGGCTTGTGGTCTGTTTTCCCCTCTCCCCTACTGTTCTCCTGACCACACTCACACAAACGTTTAACTGATACCCAACAGCTCTCAATATTCCATACTTCCTGGAACTCAATGAAAATGTTCTGTTCTCATCAGGCCATTTTTGGTAAATTTTCTTCTCTTTTTTTAAAAAATTACTTTTTTCTGCATTTCCTCCTTTGTCTTTTAGGAAGTCACATTTCATTGCCCTGCTGACAGGCAATCAAGCATGAAGTTTAATGCTGGAGTGGAAAAACTGGGAGCCCATAAGGTAGGTTGATAAATATACATAAATTTCCCTCCCTATTGTAAAATGTGTTAACTATAAGCTCTTTGGAGCTGCTGCCCTTACCTGCTCTGCACATTCCAAGAGCATGCTTACTCAGGACCTAACGACATGTTATAAAGTCCTGAGGTTGTGTCCAAACCCACCATGAGGAAAGGTGCATTGGAAGTTCACCACTGGGAAATCAATTCCCAGGTACAGGGATCACAATTCAGAGTGGAACCATGGCACATGGAGAGCAGGCAAATACACCTCCCCCTGCACTGTTTTCCCAACTGGAAACCCATACATACCCCATCAGTGTACATAGACCCCCACCAATAGCAAATAACACCTCCAGAGACCTTTCAGGTTAGGAAAATGGGGGGAGGGGAGGAATTAAGCATTCCTGAATACCATGACCCTGATCCAAATCAGCACTTCTGTTGCATGCCTGGGACCCATGCATGTGAAAAGCATGTCAGATTCAAAGTCCTCATGGCAGACCTTTACATGACACAAGGGCTTTGCAACATGTAGTTAGGCTACCAGCCTCACGCTTCCCTTCCTAATATTTTTCTGCATGCTGAGTATCCCCATTGTTGTCTGTGGATGGCCAGCATTTGCTGCTTTTGTGATTAACATGATGCATCGGCATGTGGGAAACCTATGAGAAATCACAAATAAAAGAGTAAAGATGACAAACGTCTTCCTTCCCACTCCACACAACTTCACAGAGTGCAAGGAAGCAAAATTGGCCATGGGAAAGGAGGCTTTTCACTCATCCACAACAAAAGTTCTATAGGAAAACGTCACAGACCAGGCCTTGACAAATGTTACTGGGGAGGTGAGTTAGGAACTAGGCTCATTTTTCAGCCTTCAAGTTTTTGCATTTTAATAACCATATCTTCTACCTCTTGCTAGCACAACAGCTAACTCCTAGCCTCTTCAAGTTTCTTCTAATTTTATTAGGGTTATGATAAAAACATTGTATATAAATAAATATGGGGTAAACCTGGTTATCATCAACACATCAAAAACTTAACCTCTAACCCTAAGATAATTCTCCTCAATTTGTCATAGTTCCATTATTGCTTTTAAATAGTAAACTATTGGAGCCAGTATAGAAAGTGTCCGGGACTACAGCTCTGCCCCCCTTGACACCAGCTTCAAAGGTCCCAGACTTTGTGACGGACCCCAACACAGCCCCACCGCCAATCTCAGAAGCTTACTAGAGTCTCTGAGGGATGACGAGACAAAGCAGGGTTAGTGTGACGGGCTGGGCAAGCAGAGCTGGAAAACAGGGGACACAGTTAAGAAATGAGTTCAACTACACCAATATAAAGCTACATTTAGATAGACAAGATCTTCATGCACATTTATTTTTAAGTCACACACAAAAAATTTTTTTGATGTGAAATGTGCTTCCACTGAGAATTGCTGAGATATGCTACAATAAATTCATTGCAGAAAATACTAGGTGCAACAATGAAATTTCTAGAAACCATGGTGACCTGGCACATTGCATTTTTAAGCCCTGCCACAGATTTCAAAGATGAAAGAGCAGTGAGTGAGGAACAGGACAGTTCCCTACCCCCCACACAACCAAAACACAACACTATGCACAAATGTCACTGCAAAGTTTAATAATTCTGCTGATACAATGGCCCATTACTGAGCTTTGCAGTCTGAGAATAGCATTTACCTGTACAGCTGTTGGGATAGCAATGTGTTTCCCATCTTTCACCCTCCTTCCCCCCAAAACAGCACCTGAAGAAAATTTTCCCATAGGATTACAAAGATGGGGCTTGGAGACTTCAAAAGCCCAAACTTGCAATGTTATAGAGAAACTAGGGTTGAACAGAGATGGTAAGCAGCCAACCCTAACTCTTTACTAAGCCCTTTATAATGACACTTGGAGCAAATTTCACAACAAGGTTGTGAAGCAGCAGCTTAAAATACTTAGAAAAAATGACTGCATGAACCACCTTTAACACAAACCATCTTTTTTTTTAATTCAAATTTTTTATTATTTTTGTCATACAAAATAACAAGAGATAACCATTTGACTATGTAACGATTCCTTGTTTCTGTGTGTGTGTGTCTTTAAAAGTTTGGTTGCATGGTAAGTAGACTAGAGTGCTTGAGAAAAGCAAGCGTGGTATAATTGGTGATTGACAGAGAGGGGGAGGGGTTTTGGAAGTGATTCTGAGTGGATGAATATGTATGTCTGCCAGGAGTGACAGTTACAGGTTTGACAGTTGATGAAGACAGTTGATAAGTTAGTTCGTATGGAGGTCTGTGAGAGAAGCAGTCTTGTGTGTGATATAAGAGTTAAGTTCTGTGTATGAAGGAAAGTGACAAGCAGTTCTGTGTTTTGGCAGATAAAAAAGGAACAGCTGTGGTTGTTCACCAAAAAGGGAGGGAGAAAGCAGAAAAGTTGAATGTATAGGAAACAGTAAAGTTAAGTTTAAGAGAACAAAAGTTATATGAATATCTGAGTGACAGACTGGAGTGAAACCAGAAATGTATATGACATTGAGTTAAAGTGTTACAAAGTTACCTGAAAAATCCCTGTCACGAAGGGAGCAGATCTTGTGTGAGACACCAAGCCATTGTTCAAAATATTCACATTACTGGTTACATTGTTATACCCTTTTATTTATGAATTATTTCAATAAATCTTCTTTTATTTAAGTATACCAGCTCTGAAAGAAATACTTCCTCAGGACCACATAGTCCCTCATGAGCCTTAAACTCGACCTACCTACCCAGTAATAGAAAAAGTAAAAGCATAAAGGTTTGGAAATCCTTAAAATTTCCTGGTGGCAGCCAGATATACCCAGTAGAACAAAATAGAACACTTTTAAAGGGAACCAGTCCTCCCCAGATAAGGGGTCGTCACAGACTAATATCAAGAAAATATAGTGCTATAATGATTTACATAATAACTGTGGAATTAACATATTCCATAACAGAATTATATCTTTTATCAGTTCCTATATCACAGGCATATCACTTATTTCAAAAATACAGTAAGTTTTTGAGGTGGTCATTTTTGGGGATGATTTCACCTTCTGTAAGGTATTGAACCACTGGGAACCAAACTGCTTGAAAAATTTTTGCAGACTCTCGTGTTAACACAAACCATCTTAAACCAGAGCTGGGTCTAACCAAAGAATTGGAATGGAAAAATGTAGAAATTTTATTAGACTCATAAGATGGATGCCTTACCTCACCTTTCTCTTGCCCAGTGCTGACAGTGTCATATTATTCTTTTTATCTCCAGAATTTTAAGAAGTGCCAGCAATTCCCATCCAGAAATGCACCACTTGTGAATTAAAGCAGTTACATACAGTATTCCCTCTAGGCTGAGCCTCCGGCTCACAAGGATGGCTCCAAAGCAAACTAATTTAATGCAGTAGCCAAATTGCTCACTCACAACTTTAATGCCAGTAGCTTACAAAATAGAATTTTTGCTCACAAGACTCCAGAGCTTAGAGGGAGCATTAGTTACGTAATAGGGCATGTACAAGGTACATACAACAGCAGAGAATTAAGGCTTTCAGCTAGCTATGAGGACTTTCCAGCTGGAAATAATGAACACTGTTGAACCTGAGGAAAAGAGGAGCTATTCAGTTTTGGCAAATTTTCTTCTCTTTTTTAATATTACAAAGGTATATTTTTCTGTATTTGTCTATGGGAAGATCAGTGTCATTGCCCTACCCCAGGCAATCAAGCATAACGTTCAATACTAGAGTGGGTAGCTCAAGAGGTACATTGAGATATATCCATAAACTTTCCCACCCCATTTCAGGGTGCTCTAACGATAACCTCTATTTATTCAATATTGCTGCCATCTAATAATAAAAAGGCTGACACAATTAAATAGAAATTTAAGATACTGAAGATGTTAGCTGAATCAAACATAAAAACCTTTAAAAATCACTATATATTTAAAATGTATGAGTTGCAATATATTTTTTTGCTACAGCATTTTCCTCTCTCTTCTGTAGTTGGCAGAAATGCAAGTAGCTTCATCTATGGGGTAATCCTTGCTGACTCATGCTAACTACATGGCACATTACAACTGATTACCCAGGAAAACGATCTCTGTTTTTCAAAACTATCAAAAGTGTTCTGCCAAATAAAATTAATTAAATACGATTTTCAAAAAAGGTATGGTATCAGAGTAACATCACTAGTTTCAATCTTTGAAATTTGATAACCATATTTAAGAGTATGAGGAAAGCCTACAGTTAAATTCCAACACAGCATAATGAAGCAAGAGAACAGGATGCACAAATATACCCGACCTTCACAACAAGACACTATCACAGGGTCAAACCCATTCCTGATAAGGCAGCAAAAATAATTAAAGATGTTTCATACTCACTTCCTTTATGGGGTAGTAAACTACTAAAACTGCTGTAGCTGCCCTTAATTTTAAAAAAGTTCTTTCATACCACTGCGACTGTTTTGTAAAACTAGGTTTAAAAATCCACTTCTGATATGTCAGGTTTAGCCATATTACAGATTCCACCCTGTTTACATGCAAGGATTGGCCTACAGAGTTGCCTACAGGGACAATGATCTTGATAGTGGATCCCAACTCTGTCTGCAAAAGCAAGAATTTTCAAGGGAAGTAAAGAGTATTATGCCATATTACACTCAAACAGAGCCTGCTGCTGCCAAACTTCATCCTAATTGCAAGTGTTCCAAATAGAGGAGAAACCATCTTCATCCTACCGAAAGGCTGTGAAAGGATGACAGTGACAACTGCGAAGAGTTTCAGCAGGGAAAGGGCATTTCAGTGAGCCTTTCATAATCTTTCCACTACTGACGGAGGAGCACCTCACAACATTCCTATGGAACTCACATCCATGCAAAAGTTCTACATAAAGAAATCATGCTACAATCCTATATATCATATAGATCTATACACATTATACAGCATTATACACACATGCAACGTCTTTGCAAGCAACTATCTTGACATGAAACATTCGCAGTTTCTTGCCAGGCAATGATTTCTATGTAGGATCAAGTAAGAGGTAGAGCAAGCTCCCAGGGGAAGAGTGCTTTTTCCCATTTATCCCTTGAGAGGATGAAAAACAGGTACCTCCATCCAGAGTCAAGAAGCATAACACACAACTCTTGGAAATCGGACAGGACTTCCTTCCCTGCTGAAACTCAATGCAAGAAATATTTTCTGCCACTATAAAAAATCTAGATTGCCAAACAGAGGGTGATCTGTACTAGATTGGTATTTGTAATACATTGTATGGGTCACCAAGATAACCAAGAATAAAGCAAACTTTATCCACAGTGATTTCCCTTAAGCTGAAAAAGCATCATATGTCAGACGTGAGCAAAATAAGTCACAGTAATTGCTGTAACATTTGTAAGGATGAATTACTCATTCAAAAATATTTGATTAATTCCATTAAAACAAAAGAGAAGCCAAGTCAACACAGAACTCATGTCCTCACAGTAATAGTAATTAAATAAATCAAAGCACCACTTTTGGATATTATTTTGAGCACAAACCAAACAACTTAAATACCAGTAACCAATGACATGGAACTAATTTCCCTAACTAGAATCAGCCTAAAAAGGCCTCTAAATAGTCTGGGTGATAATGGAAATGAAGAGAAGTTTACAGTTAATTACATGAAAACCAAAGTAATGGTTTTCTGGAGTAGACCAAAACGTTTCTCTGGAGCATACACAGCATATCAATAGAGCACTGTAAAACCTATAAGTCCATTACCTATAGCAAAACCCTGAATTGAAATGTCCATTTAGCCTCTATTAAATCCTCAGCTCTTAAGATTTCTAGACAATAATGAGATTTTAGTACACTAGAGAAGTTTTTCTTATAGAACCAGCACTGAAGCTCTTTGTTTGCAAGGTCATCTCCCTCTTACTACATGGACTCAAAGTTTGGGGCTTGAAGGAACAAATTCTCAATAGTCTAGAAACTATTCAAAATTCCTTTCTGAGACACATCTTAGCATTACCCAAAGGGATGCCAGGGGCTCTGCTGAAGTCAGAACTTGGCCTGCCCTCAAGTAAAGCTCACACCCATCTTATAATTTTAAAATTATGGAAGAAAAATCAATTATCCAACACTGGCTCATTCAGCAACTCTAGTTTTTATATTTTGTTACGCAGAGATAGGGCCCACTCCTACTTCTTCTCTAGTAGTATTGCTCGCTATGCCATCCCAGACGACTTGCCACAGCTACTGGGGAACAACTTGGATTTGTGGAATGGGTATTTAAAGGGGATTCCATAATTTATTTATTTATTTATTCATTCATTCAATTTCTATATCGCTCAATCCCAGAGACTCTGAGCGGTTTACTTATACTTCCTAGCTAGGGCCACAATGTATATGGGGGAGGTGAATGCCTACGAGGCAACCTGCTGGCTTGTTCTTTCTTCTTCCTGCGGCTTCGTGGTGGGTTTTATCTTGGCGCGGCTCCGCAGCGGCTCCTTCTGGGTTGGTTCCATAGTCCACGACTGTGCGACGACTGCTGCACTGGCCTCTGTCTGATTGGCTCCGGCCGTGCTGCGTCGCCGCGTCTCTGGACCAGTCTCCGCCCGGAACGTCTGCAGCTTGATGTCGGTTTCACCGCCATGTTCTTTTTGCCGTATTGCCGCCGTCGTCTGCCACCACCACAGTTCTTCTTCGCCACTACTGCGCCGGAAGGCGGGTGCCCCCCTGCACCTAAGGCAGGTACCCATTTATCTACTTGCTAGGCTTTCAAACCGCTGGGTAGGCAGTTGATAACTTTTGAATTATGTATCAGAAATTTGCCCCATGGTACAAAGCAATAAAGACTGATCACTCCAGAGCTTCTTATTTGGTCAACTAACAGCTCATCGTTTAAGAGCGGCATTCACAGCGTTGCGCTTTCAAATAATGCCAACTGAGCTACTAACAACCCAGTATGCCAAAATTCCAACTGATCAACGTATATGCCTGAGTAAAAGCTCTGTTAGAAGATCTACCACATTATGTTCTGACTCATCCTTTGTATCTGGGTCCCAGGAATAAATTCCTGGCCATGATTTTAGCTAATCTACAGTCCTTTTCAGATCCCAAAAAACTAGCTTATATGCTGTCCAGTACAGAGCTTTGTGTTTCCTACAGAATGGCTTTTTGCTCTGACTGCTAGGAAACTTAGTTTCTAAAAATACCTCTAACTAAATTGTTCTAGTATCACAGCACTGATTGTATGCTGATTTTAACTTTGTTTGCCTGTAATTATGTTTTAGATATGTAGAGGTCAATGGCCATGAAAAATAAATTGATTGGATTGGACTAAGCTTTGGTCCCCTCCACAGAATGGCTGCTTGGCAACCCTTATGCCCATGGAGGCTCTGCCTACAGCCATTGTGACGTTTCCCCTTTCAGTTTGAGGATTTCTTTGCTCAGTCTTAAAAAAGCCCTATCCAAATCAACCAAGATTACAAGGAGGGTTATACAGGGCTGTCACCAGTGTTCCCTCTAAGTGGTGTGCCTGAACAGCTTCTCATTAACACAGGAAGCCCTGCTCAACAGCAATCTGAAGCCACACAGGGTCTTGCACTGCCCATTGCCCATTTTAAGATTACACTGTAACCCTACAGTTTACAAATCATCAGCCTCAGTTTAGCCTGCTCATATGCGTGTTGCACAGTGTTGCTGTTTTATCAGCACTCACACCAAGCAGTGAGCATTCTGTCGCCTGCATTTAACATTACCACACTTCCATAAAGTTTCTACTCCTCCCAAGGTGATATGAACATGCCGTTGCATGGTGTAAGAATTCCTACAACCACTCAGCATTTCACTGTAAAAGACTGTCCTTTCTTACAAGAACCTTCAATTACAGTGGTGCAACAGAATGCTTCCCTACAGAGCCAGTAGTAAAATCTGACCGCTTGGATTCTGTTTAAAAATTGGGGACGTACTGTCAACCTTAGGAAATGCTTATATACAAATGCGCTGTGGAGAAAATACAAAATGGAGATAAGACGCACAATTTTTTCGGCAAGCAGTGAGGAGTAGAATTTTAACTGAAGAAATCCCCCAAAGTGGAAACCATTATTCATTTCTGTAACGATTTCATGTTTTGTGTGTGTGTGACATTAAAAGTTTGGTTTGCATGGCTGTGATTTTCTAGAGTGCTGGACTCAAGCAAGTGATATGATTGGTGAGTGACAGAGAGGGGGAGGGGTTTTGGAATGGATGCTGTGTGGATGAACCGATATGTCAGTCAAGAGTGGCAGTTGAAGGGTGACTGTTAGAGAGATATGTCTGTTGGAAAAAGGAGTCAGAAGAGAGTGCTGTGTGAAAGCAGCTGCTATGAGTTAGAGTTCTGTGTGATTTCTGTGAGAGAAGCAGAAGTCAGTTAAGTTCTGTATCTGAGTTGAAGGAAACTCAGCACTGTGTGTGAAAACAGTGACATTTAAGTCTGTGTTATAGGAGAAAATTACAAGCTGAGAGTCTAGGAACAAGTACAGTGAAAAGTGTTACAAAGTTGCCTATGAAATATCCCTGTCAGTAGAGAGAAGCTTGTGAGAGACACTAAGCCATTGTTCAAATCATTCCCAGTACTGTTTACATTGTTCACCCTCGTGTTTATACTTTTGTTAAATAAATCCTATTTACTTCAAGTTTACCAGCTAAGTAAAGAATCCTTCCTCAGACCACATAGTACCACGAACGCCTAAGACCCATGGTACACCTACCCAGTGATAGAAATATATATTATAGTAAGAGAATTGGAATTTATTAAAATTCCTGGTGGCAGCCGGATACCCAAAGAAAAATAAAACTAAAAGGGACACTTTAAAGTAAAACCAGACCTCCCCAGAGAAGAGGTTGTCACAGTTTCCAAACCACAAAACAGCTCATAGTTTGCTTCAGTTTCTTTGTAACTGCGGCTGTCTCTGGGCTTCCCTCACCACCTTTTCCCTTGGACAAAAAAAACAAACACATTTTCAGAAGCTGGGTGCCATTTCCCCAAACCTGGTGTTCCTATTTTTTCAAATAATTGGTCGGTAGAGACTACTTTAAAATACACATACATGAGCTATTCAAACTATTTGGGATGGAAGGGCAGCTCACTGGCAGAGCTTATGCTGTGCATGTATAAAAGTTCCAGATTCACTCCCTTATAACTTCAGTTTTAAAAGATCCCAAAACAGGGCCGGGAAAGCCTTCCCCTGAGTCCTTGGAGTGTCATTGCCAATTAGGTTGTATAGTACTGAGCTACATGGAACAGTGGTCTGTGTTAATAAATGTTTGCTTTAAATGCCCAGCAACCTCACCATAGTTTCATTGTCTAAGTTGGTGAACCAATGCAAGATGATGGCTTATAACACTGCACTGGGGCAAAAACTATTGCATGTAATCCTATCCATCTTTTTTCCCATGCACAACAGACCTCAGAAGCAGACTGTTCAGTACTTTAAACACTGATTACTTAGAAATAGATTCCACCTGAATCAATGGCACACTTTCAGGATGGGAGTGCCAGATACAAGAATATGGCTCTGGCTTTACTTGGCACAGTCACTGAGAACAAAGTAGTACAAGAGAGAATTACACACCATTTGAAGGCAGCAAAAAGTTTGTAAATAAAATGTTAAACATCTGAAATATATTTCGTTTCCAAAGGATACTTTTGACCCTAACCAAACCTTCAAGATGATTCAGAACGTTAATGTATTAGAAGCAGAAATAAAATAAGCACAGAACAATTATCACCACTTGAAGTAAAACAGTTAAAATAGCACTGAACCAAAGCCCTGCAGGAAAAGCTTTGATTTATTATGTAGATCAGCATGTAAATTTGTCTTATTTTGCACATCTTTGCACATCTCTCCTTTCTGACCATTCTTGCTCCTGATGCGCCTCCCTCTCTTGCCTTCTCTTCTTCCCCTCATTCTATATACATAATGCATTCTACATGGGGCTTGTCCTTGAAGACAACCTATCTTAAATTGGTACAAAATGTACCCAACCCATGTCTGGTATTGCCTAGCATGTTTGCACATATTCTACAATATGCCAACTACATTGGTTGCCAGTTTGTTCCCATATTCGATTTTTATTACAAAAAGTTTTTGTTAGCTACTTAGGTGTATTTAATTAAGCTTATTTGCAGGAATTTTTTAAAGAACTGAACTACCAGTGAAGATCTTTTGATTAAGGTTTTATCCAAATATTTTCTGATAAGCTTTCAATACTTTATTTTATTGTATTTGTTGGGTTTTAAGCTATTTTGAAAAATTTGTGATATAGAAAATCAAGTTTTCCTGAACTACTTCCTCACTTTCCTTTGCTAGGCTCGCAATGATTCTGCTCCCTCCTTCTCTAAACCCTCCTGCCTTGTAGACCCCTTTATAGGTTCCACACAAGTCAGCCATCATTAACCAGAGATATTTCTGCATCCACCTGCCCCATATTTCAGGAAAGTGGGCAATTTCTTTAGAAATGGTATAATTTCATAATTACCATGGTCCCACAGGGGAGGGGAAGACGGCATGGTACAGCCTGATTTCATCAGAACTTGGAAGCTAAGCAAGGTCAGTACTTTAATGAGAAACCACTGAAAAACACTCTGGAAAGGAAGACATTAATGACCTCTACTTCTCACTTGTCTTGAAAGCCCCTTGCTGGGTCACTGTATGTTGATTGTGACTTGATGGCATACATACACAGGTATGGATCTGTGGCAGTTCTGTGTATTTGGTTGGGTCAATGTATCAGCTGAATGGGGCATATCCATAAAGCTGAATTCCTTACAAGCAGAAATTCAGCACAAAGAGAGGTTCTAACAACCAGCACCCTCCTTCAGAACTAGAATAAAACTTGAAGGAATGTTTAACATAAAGCATTTATGAATTCTGGAGAACTGAAATGCTTGTACACTGTTTTGCATCATAACTGACTGGAAAACAAGGGCTGGCAAAGGTTCAATAATAGTACAATGAGAAAATTCTCCATACTCAGAGGTACACTAATAATTAAAAGGGCTGTACGATACATATGTATGTATGTTGTGCATGTTTGGGGTGGTACACTGGGCATAGAGTGGTCATGCTGCTCTTTTGGTTAATAGGAATTATGAATGTGATCGTCTAGGATCTGCAGAATGAGTACCACTGATTTACACAACTATAAAGGTCCACAAAAATTGACCTTTGTAGACTTCCAACTAGTGACTGTCACTGCCCAAACTATATAATGTAATTCCCACTGGAATGTCTGATTACCAGTCCAGTCAGAAAGGTGACAGATCAAAGACAGATCCAACAATTGAATCCCTTCACTGATACACCTGGATTTTCAAAGACAGAGTTTTATGCTTTCCTAGAGATGGCCTTGGAAAGCAAAATAAAGCAGGGCAAAGGTTAACAGAGTTTTGTCAAGAGAACACACTGGTCATAGCGAACACCCTTTTCCAACAACCTAAGAGGCGACTCTACACATGGACATCACCAGATGGGCAACACCGAAATCAGATTGACTATATAATTTGCAGTCAAAGATGGAGAAGCTCTATCCAGTCAGTAAAAACAAGACCTGGAGCTGACTGTGGCTCAGATCATGAGCTACTCATTGCAAAATTCAGACTTAAACTGAAAGACCTCGATGTCCTTGACAACCAGGATGGTATAATCACTGACCTGGAGCCAGACATCCTGGAATGTGAAGTTAAATGGGCCTTAGAAAGCATCACTAACAACAAAGCTAGTGGAGGTGATGGTATTCCAGCTGAGCTATTCAAAGTCTTAGAAGATGATGCTGTTAAAGTGCTGCACTCAATTTGCCAGCAAATTTGGAAAACGCAACAGTGGCCACAGGATTGGAAAAGATCAGTATACATTCCAATCCCAAAGAAGGGCAATGCCAAAGAATGTTCAAACTATCGCACAATTGCACTCATATCACACGCTAGCAAGGTCATGCTCAAGATCCTACAAGCTAGGCTTCAACAGTACGTGGATAGAGAAAGTCCTTTGTTAGCGCGATCTAACATGTAGGGATTGAGTTAGTAGTTGAGTGGATACACATACACACAAACACACATATACAAAGCCTTCCCTGAATTTTTCCTCAGGAGAAATCTTATATCCTCCCATTCGTGCAATGTTTTAGATGGTGGGGGGATCTATTTTTAAAAATACAATTGAGCATGCATGTGAAGAAAACTAATTCCTTCCCTCACTTTTCCTTGTTGCTTTCAGCATTTTTTCTAGCATGTCTCTTGATATCAAAGCCAGGATAGAAGAAGAAATTCCAAAGGAAAATAGAAAATAGTGAGGTAAGGATACAAGAGTGTATTGAGATATTTGGTTAATATAGCAGAATTTTGCCCAGTTGTACAACTGTGGTATTGAGTGCAGCAAATAAATCTCCCAAGAAGTATATCACACAAAAAAGGTAAACTTACATTTATTCAAGAAGATCTAGTTCACATTCAGGTTGTAGTCAAAGGAAGAGAAAGAAGCCTACTCTAAAGAGTACTTTTCCTATTGCAAATGGCCAGCTTGTCTGGCATCATGTATGTGGGAGTATGAGGGCATTGTATCTATAGGAGAGAGCTGCAGAGACACGTGCCTCCATGGACGACCATGTAAGGTGTGTGAGGGGACAAAAGGAAAGGAGGGGTTAGAGGGCAGCTCCTAAGTCAAGACAAAGAGAGGCATCCCATTCAAGGAGATAACACCTATACACACTTGATGTCGTGAACCCCAATGTCCAGAAATGCTTAGTCACTCACTCCAACAGAGTGGACAGAGTTTTTGTCCCCTCATCCACATGATGAACAGTAAGAGCTGAGCAAAGAAGGATTCCCTATCAGTTCTGGTTTGGCCCTTAGCTGAATTAACATTTTTAAAAGTTGTCTGTTTTTTCCACTCATGGGAACTACTAGCTATTGAGGAAATTCAAATTGGGAAAATGCTATAAGTGAGAAATGTCAGTGTCCTCTTGCACTAGTGTCAGGCTCTTGATCCATTTTGGGTTTCCCTCAAATCTTTTCTCTCTCATCTGGTTTGAGACTAAATGAGCATTTCTTTTTTGCCTATTGTTACTGACTGTAATGCACAGCCACGAATGAAAAGATGACGAATGCTAGCTTCTGTCCCCAGAGGGAGAGAAGTTTTTGGCTGTTCTGCGTTACAAGCTGCAGTGCAGCTGCAGGGGTGCCAGCCTCCAGGTGGCATCTGGAGATCTCCTGCTATTAGAGTTGTTCTCCAGCTGACAGAGATCAGTTCCGCTGGAGAAAATGGCTGCTTTGGAGGGTGGACTCTACGGCATTGTACGCTGATGAGGTTCCTCCCCAAACCCCTCCCTTCCCAGGCTACACCCCCCAAATCTCCCACATTTCCCAACCCAAAGCTGGCAACCATGGCCAGCTGTACTGCCTATTGGGGGGAGGGTCGTCTCCATCTTCACTTGTACATGGAAATTTGTTTTATTACTTTCATTTCACTTGTTAATTCCAAAAGGGATGTTTTGTTATTGGATTGTTTTGTACAGTTTTATATTGTTATTGTTTCTTTTCTTATTGTTCTTATATTTTCATAATTCTATTTTGTTATTATTATTTTCCTTTGGTTTCAGTGGAAGACAGGCTCCACCTATATGTGTACTTTCATGGTTTTCCATGAAGATTGGACAAAGCATATGGTGACTGCACTGCCACACAGCCAAATTTCAGACAATTTTTGAGGCAATGGAAGGCCCCAAGTTTAACATTTATGGGAGAATTGATATGAAAGGTTCCAAACACAGATAAACAAGCAGCAGTGTGCAGTGAGGGAATTTAACAAAGCAGCATTTAACTTGTAAAACAAGGCAGAGCAGACTGATGAGTCATTTGTCAGTGGAAGGAGGGTAAGGAAGAATGGGCAGCAGTAGGAGAACCTTGATATCATTTTTTATTTTTTTTTGGCTAGGAATTGGTTTGGAGAGCAGGAGGCAAGCAGGGGAGTACAGATTGCAAGTTAGAATTTGGTAAAGCAGGGCAGGCATTGGGAAGAGAGAGGAAGGCAAACTCCCACCTCATGTACTTCAGGATTGGAATGTGCTGAGCTAGGCTGATGTGTTTATGTTTCTATTTCTCCTTGCATTTGTGTTTTGCATGTGTCAACTGACTGCCCAGTTAGAATACGAGACAACAGCCCGCGGCCCTCACAGCCGTTGGGCTGGGGAGGCGCCTTTGCCTCCCAGCTGGATGAGGCGGGCAGTAAGTTTAGGTGTGAAGGCACCTCATATGGGTATGAGGGGAGGGAGGGGCCAAGGAGATAAAAGCCGGCCCCTCCTCTCCTCGCCTGCAGTCCCACTTGGTTCTCGGCCCACCCTCCCACCCTGTTGTAGTGCAGGCTTTGGCTGGTTACCCGGTTTGGGGGCCAGATAGGAATTTTTTCACCCTTTCTGATTGGCCAAGTGAGAGGGTGTTTTTCGCCTACCTTGTATTGCATCTGTGGTGCAGGTGTTTGTACGGGTGGGCTGTGTTAGTTAGGATGGTCACTTTTGTTTGGCAGGGTTCTAGGCGGTATACAGACTGTGGTCCGGTGAGCACCAGCTGACACCAATTATTTGGGGTTGAAGGGGTACTGTGAGTACAGCCTTTGTAGCTCACAGTACGAGGTGGGGAAAACAGACTGCCTTCAGGACCACCCCAATTGGCTCCTCCCTTTGAGCCCAGTGGCTCGGGGGTTGGGGCTATGGGGTTGTCCCACAATGGCTAGCCGTCCGGGCAGGAGCCACTGATGATGGCTCCCGCTTGGGGCAGGGTGGCTCGCCCTATTTCATGAGTTAGGGAAGAGGTCTTTGACCCCTGGCCTTGACCATACCACAAAATGTGTTGCCCTTGCCGTTTGTTCCAGTTAAAGTTGTCAATTAATAAAGTGGCCCAATAGTTAAATCCATTTTCTGTGTCTGCCTCATTATTCCGGCTTGGGGGGCAAAAGAATTTATTCCAAATTCCATCTGTTTTCTCCTTTTTTATATAAACCCTTCCTTCCTTCCTTCCTTCCTTCCTTCCTTCCTTCCGCCATGTCCTTCAACCTGTTCAGTCATGGTTGAGCATAATCAGGTGGGCAGCAGCACCTGTCCTAAGTCCCTGCAGATGGTTGTAACCAATGCCTCTTCTCATCTTTGTTTTTTTTCCAGACTATACCCTACACCCAACAGATGGCACCCCTTTAGATCATCACAATAAATCAGGAAGCATCTAATCTGTGAACATGTAAAAGTTCCTGTAAGATGTTAGTACAAACAGAGAGTGGTCTTCAAAAGTAAGTCTAATAAAATGGAAATGTGAATTAGGCCTACCAGATCCTTTCATGGCACCCTGGTCAGGCCCAGCTTGGAAAAAAGACTAAACAATACCTAAAATCTAGGCTGGAACTGCTCCAGACACTGGCAGATTGAAACTGAAGCTAAAATGGAATCAAGGTTTTTAAATTAGACTTCTCAACAATACAAAGTGGCCATTGCCTCACAACTATTCATCTTGTTTCTCATGAAGGCCTCCAAAGCCTTACGCTGAGCATCTTTCAGAATTATTGTTTAGATATTGTTGTTATCTGCTGGCTTTGGGGGGTTGAACGTTAAACTGTAGGTAAAATTTATACTTCCTACATTCTATTGCTTGACTTATTATTTTACATGCCTTCCAAGGTATCCACACCCACACAGAGATATCCAAACAGGTAAGCCAGTGCTTATATAAATATGCAAACAATAAAAACATGTTTAGATATAAATGAAAATGGGGGATCCCATGACATTCCTACTGACAGAGCTGCCAGTAAAATAGCAGCAGCAGCATCAATGATTTTTTTAAAATGTCAGATTTAAACTCTGACAAGTTCTTGTAGCAACTCAGGCTCAAAATACTCACAACTTTTGGCTCTAGCTGCAACTGCACAGAACATGTTGAGCTCTATCTATGATATACAAACCCACCCAAGAGTAATATTAAATAGATTCCCATCCCAGTTTTGTGAAAAGCAATGCTTGTTGCCAGTAAACCGTTTTGGCTAAAAGAAAAAAAAAAAGGTTTGAGATACTCCTATTTGGGCTGGAGTCCAAAAAGACCCCATATATTTGTTCTGCCTCTATAATAAGTCATGTCTGAGAGTTGTCATCATGTCTAAATATTTTCAACTTATCTCCCACTCTCCATGTCTTCACCAAAGACTTCAAGGGCTCCATATCTTCAGCAAACACACTTGTAATCTATGGCCCTTATTTTGCTGCAGGTGGTGATGATTTTTTTTTTAAAGTATGATTTGTATATTCACATGAGCATAGCCAGGCTTGCTTCACATTCCCATAACTGAATACTAATCTAGGTTATTTACCAGAGGTTATAATAGTACCAGGTCCCTTAAAATATGTACAGATGGGTTTTATTGAGCTTAAAAGCCAGAATGTCGAGCATGCTTTTGTTTAACTGCAAGCTTCCTTTTGAGCAAGCTATGCAAGCTGCAGGTTGCTTGCAAAAGCAGTGCTCATAACTACCCCGCCTCTAATTCATTCTGCTGTGTGCAGCCCCAAGGTCACAATTATTTCTGAATTCCACAACTAACGGAGGCTTGATATGATGGCTAAAGCAGAATAGCTGGAGATCCCCCCCCCCTTGCTACAGCCCAAAGAAGTCCTCATGGCTGGAAACAATATGTCACCTTTAATCTTATTTCCCACTCCTAGCCTGTATTTTCATTAACCCACTTTTTTATTTCATAGCCTGCAATCTGACACAGTACTAGTTTTGTTTCTAGCATAATTGTGGATGACTTTACAAGCGGCTAAATTGATGGAATGGATTATGCAGGCAGTCTGCAAAAGATTTTTTAAAAGCTTTTTTCTGAACAGCTTCATTTAGAAAACAGGGAGGAAAGGCATTTTATGTAACACTCCTGTTTTTTCTTTGCAATAGATACCATACACCATGGAGAGTTTGTGCCTCTTCCTTGTTGTCCTCTGGAAAGGGTGGGTAGATACACACACAATACAATATTTATGGACTGTTAGGTATATTTGTCATACAAATGTTGAAGAAAAATAAATTCCATGTGTAGACTGCTATCCATTAAAGATTTGTATATGAAGTTTGCATGGAAATAAATGCTAAAAATCTAGTGGCTAGTAGGTGATCATGTTGTTTTTTCTATGTCCATGGTAGGGGTATGCATTTGGTATAAACCGAGCCACATCAATAAATCAGTATTTGGGGGGGGGGGTAATTTTCTCAGACAAATCAGATTCTTTCACCTGTATTCAGCTACTGATATAGATTATATTGATAACAGCCAAAGTTATTTGGCTTTTATTTGGCTTTATTCTGCAATACCAGGGAGAGGTTTAATCTTTAAAGAGCTACAAAGTTACCTTTCACTTCTCTCCTCTAGAGCTCTTTCCCACCTTTTGCTCTGGTTTACAGGGCACAGGAAGGAGGGGGAACAGGCAACTCAGCAGCCCAATGGCAAAAGTACCTTAGAGGGCGCTTAGAGCCAGTCACTGCAATGCATTTGCAAATGGCATTGCATTGCAGGTTTGCAACTTTGCAAGGTTGTTGCTATCTTCAAATGAGAAATCCAGCTAACTACCTTGCTTTCCACACCCATTTCCCAGGGAACACAAGGGAGTGGGAAAGAGCAGTGGCAATATGGCAAATAGGATTTTAAAAAAAATTATTAACTATTTAGAATATATATGAACAATACATTGTGACGAAGGCAATCATAACAAATTGTATACACAGAGCAATAATAATAGCATCAAAGTTTCTACAGAATAACCAGTAACATACAATTTGAAGCAATACAAGAATCTTATGATAAACTACATACTGCGAGTTGTTGAACATTTACAATAATATAAATTGTGATATTAAATTCCATAACCATATTAATAGAGTGTCATAATACCATAATATTGTTGATTAGGGAAGTAACTTTTAAGAACTATGTCTTCTGCCATAAATTCCAGGAATGGGATCCATTTATCTATTAAATTTGAAAAACCTGAATGCAGGTCTAGATGAGAAGATAAGTCTGCAATTTTATCCATTTGGAATATTTCCCATATTTTAACATACCATGCCTCAATGAAAGGAAGATTAGTATGTTTCCATTTGGATGCCAATAAGCATTTTGCCACCATTAGAAAATCTTCTGTGCATGGGCAAAGAGCATAAAACCAAAGGTCTGGCTGAGCTAGACTCCATTGCTGGCTGAGAGAGGTTTGGAGAGTATGTGGCTGACTTTGGCTTCAGCTGCTGCTCTGAGACTGACTCCTGCTACCTGAGAGATTCTGCTCTGGACTTTTGATCAGATCCTGCCTGCCTGCCTGCCTGCCTGGAGAAGACTGAAGACAGCAACTGGTTTGACTAAACAACATTTTTTAAAAAGTTTCTTATTTTACTGTTAGTTGTCCTTTGGCCTTGGTGGGTGGGTTGTATGTGGGGGTGAGGCCCAGGGCCTCAGGCATTTTTTTTAGTTACCTTTGGTTAGGTTTTAGACTTTTAGTTTGTGGTTTGCACTTTGCAGTTTGGAGCTTTTTCTTGTTGCTTGTTGTTTGGGCCAGTGCGTGTATGGGGTGTGTGAGGCCAAAGGCCTCAGACCATTTTTAGTTCCCTCTTTAGTTTTATTTTTAGGTTTTAGTTCCTTCTGGTTTTGTGCCTTAAGTTTGGAGGATTTTTTGTTATTTGTTGGTTAGGCCTGATGGTTGTGTGTGTGTGCTGGGGTGAGGCCAAAGGCTTTTTTTGGGGGGGGTTATTCTTGGTTTTACTCCTTCTGGTTTTTTGAGGCTTGCAGTTATTTCTGTGGAGTTTTATTTTTGTTTGGGCCTGGTGGTAGGTGGGGAGACCTTCCTTCTGCTTTGGTTGCTTTTGCTTAAATCCTTTTCCCCACCTTCTCCCAAGTAATCCCACCCCCCATATTTCTTCCCTGTAGTTTCTAGAAGTTTGGTTTTGGGGGAACAGAAGTGTTTCACTGTTCTGTTTGTGTGTTTCTGCTTCCAACTTAGGGTTATTGACTAGAGTACAATACTTAGGTTCTGCTAAATAGGGGGCAAGGCTAAGAAAAAGACTAGAGGGGTGGAGGGGAGGGGGAGGGCTGCAGCTTTCCCCCACCTGTGCAGAGGACTGCTCCACAGCTGATTTCAACCACTCCATCCTCTGGACAGAGTGGTGCAATGAAGAGGCCAGGCAAGGTCCTTTTCATTGAGGTTGCTGCTGGGGTGCGTCCTGCAGAGGTGCCTGCAGGTGCTGGCACTGGGCAGGGGTCTGCTGCTCAGGCAGCCCCTCCTACAGCTGTTGTTGTTGATGCTCAGCAGTAGGACAAGCTGCCTGAGCTGTCTTTTGGGGTGAGCTTTGGGGATGAGAGTGTTCTGGCTCTGGAGCTCACCCCAGGTACAAAGAGGAGGAGCTAGGCTAGATGCCCCTGGTCTAGTTCCTCCAGAGTCCAGCAGGCTTTCTGAGGACGAACAGGAGGGGAGGCTGGAGGTGGTGCAAGAGGAAGAGATAGGAGATCATCCCAAGGTGCTGCCATCTCAACCCCTTCCCTCTCAAGCATCTCTTCCTGCCCCCCCTGACATGGTGTGTCTGTCCCAAGCTCCTCACAGGAGGCAGCTCCAGGGGTGTCTGCAGCTGCTGGTCAGCATGATTGCCCCTACACCTTTGAAGTCTGGAAGCACTTCCAGCTAATGGAGGATACCGACTTCACACAGTGCCAGCTGTGTAGGGCCTGAATCAGTTGTGGGAGAGACCTCAATCATCTCACAACTAGTGGTTTGAGGAACTATCGGAAGAATCACCACCAGGCACTGCTTCTTTGGGAGAAGAGAGAGGCTGCTGCTAGGGTGCCCAACTGATGACCACCAGCTAGCCAGGAGGTGAGTCATCCTGTAACCACCTCCAGTGCTGTCCCTGAATGTTCTGTAGTAAGGAAGGGATGCCAAGTATCTCTGACAAAGATGCTTGGTGAGGTTGACACTAGGGTGCCTTGGGGGGGGGTCAGCAGGCAAGTAAGAGGGTCACCTGCCTCATTGCCAGAATAGTTGCTAATGGCCACCCCTTATCCTTGGTTGAAGACACTGCTTCCCACAGGCTGCTCCAGGATGCCTAACCCTGGTACCTGTCCTCTGTTTGCACCACACTGTTGCCCTCATTGTACAGGGCTGCCACAAACCATGTGAAGGCACAGTTATCCTGCACTCATGGGAGAACTGTGCACTTCATATCTGATATCTGGACCTCCCCTCAGGTGCACAACATGTATCTGTCACTGACTGTGCACTGGTGGCAATCCAGTGACGTTGTGGGTGGGGATGGGAAAAGTAGTGTTAGACAGGGTCAGGGCTGCCAGGCCAGCTGTTGTCAGGCTCTGATCCATGCTGAAGTACTTGATGGGGAGCACGCGGCAGACAACATAGCCACCATCAAAATTTGGTGCCTCTATCTCAACTCTCCCAAACACTGAATATACCCCATGAGATTTTCCATTGACTTCAGTGGTCCCCATAGGGTATAATAGACCCAAATATATTTGAGATCCCCGAATATTTACTGAATCTGAATATCATACCAATGTTGTCCAATACTGCAAGTCTTGAGCAAAACTTGATATTAGATCAGGAGAGAGATCAGGAAATGCAACAGAAAGCCATACATGTTCTCACTGGATTTCCCTTATCTGATTGTTGCACACTGAGTAGCATGAAATCCTGGGGGCAGCACTTCTTCAGTTGGTTCCTTTTTCAGGAGTGAGCACTGGTGGCTCATTGGGTCTTTGTTTTCTTTACAGATACACTTCAACAGTGTAGCGCATCAGCATCTCAGCATCACCACATCACATCTCAGAGACTTGCACTCCTGAGGTGCTTTACTTGCTGCTAAAGTATGGCTTGTTCTCTCTCTCCTAAACTGTTGTTTCTTCATACAGGCACATACATCCATGCCCTGTCTTCCCAGAAATGTCACATTCTTCAAGCTCTGGTACATCCTTCAACATGACAATAAGAGAGGAAACCATCTCCTGGTAATTAGGTGCTATCAAGGAAACATCTACAGCCATAAAAGGATGCTAATATTGATTTGTTATAGGTCCTGATTTCCATGAGGTATGCCACATTAGGGCTAATCATTGTGTGAAATACTGATAATACTATTTAACAGAGTAGAATCATAGTGTTTGGCCAGCCAAAAACCCCAAACACTATTTAACAATAGCTCAACTAAGCTGAGGCAAAGCCAGTTGGCAAGATTGGCCTTGAGGTGTGCCAGATTTCTGTAGTCTATCAAAAAAGCAGCGGGTACTAACATAAAAGATCACATTTAAGTATTGTTATATGGTGTTTGTCCTTTTCCCAAAGTGCATATATATTTTGCTCAAAATCACAGGAAGTATAATGACCATCCAAATATTATTTTAAGTTTGTATTAGTTTCTTCTTTAATTTTCCCTGTTCTAAATTGTTTTAGATTAATGCACTATAACTTAAGTTTGTGGGCCAGAGTTTAATTTTTTTTCTTTCCTTTGCTTTTTTCTAAAAGAGAGAAAGCAATCAATTGCTATGCCAAGAGAATGCATTCTAGTGGTTAGAATGGCAATTGAAAACTAGGGATTCTTGCTATGAAATTTTCTGGGTTCAGTTTAAATTGATATTTGAGAATATTATAGCTCCAAAAAAGGGTAGCCCAGACATAAACCATTTAATGTTTATAGGAAACCCTCAGGACTCACACTGCATGTGAACATTAAATTAATGAGGCTTGTATTAGTAGAGCAGTTGGAGAAATTTAGCTATAGTAAAATTCTAATTCCAGTGAATCAATTGGGGGTTTCTTCATTGGCTTTAATGAGCTAGGAATGCACTCTGTGCTGTCGTGGTCCATCTCATCCTTGCCAGTAGTATCCTGGCACTTGCTAAAATGTCTGCAGAGAGGAATTTTCTATAGGATGGAACCCTCAAGCAGTGTTCAAACACTAATAATGCAGAGTGATATCTGTAACTCTTGCCTTGTGAAAAAAAGAATATGCTATAATAGGGCTGAGATGGAAGATACTTTTGCAATTATTATTATTCCTGATATAATTTGGGGATTACTTTATAGAGGTCCAAATTGTGCAACCTATTCAGATAAAATTACTGTGCCTGAGTTTGTTCTGTTAGGTCATTATGTCCATCATGTGCTCCATGATTGACCAGGATCACCCACTGGCTTGGGCTTTACTGGCAGAAGTTCCCATATTTTCAAAGTTTTAGTAGATGCTGCTGCTGCTGCTGCTGACAATGACCACCACCATCTGTAGAGATAGAATTGTGTTGCCAACCAGCCAGTATTTTACTGGCCTAACTAGTAAAGCTATGTGGGCTTCCTTTGCTACCAGGAATATCAATAAGTTATTTCAATTGATTAGTGCAAACTTAGGCCCTATTAATGTTGGGCAGTGCTTTGCAAGTCACAAGGACTGTGTTAATGCAATCATTGCTGTGTAAATTCTTTTGCTACCCCAGAATGTCAATAAGTTATTTCACTTGATGAGTGCAATCATAGGCCCTACAAATATTGGGCAGTGCCTTGCAAATTTCAATAACTGTGCAAAAGCTAACATTGCTGGGTAAATGTAGTGGAATTTGTAAAGCATTCTATGAAGGTCTTGGGAAACTGGAGCTATAAAGGACTGGAGGCAACCCATTTCCATGGCGTGGAAAGGGTCATTTTGTGACCTGGGTGTCACTACGCTTCAAATTAGGACAACGGGTACCGGTTTAGGCATGTGGATGGATCTCCGCTGACCAGGCACCAGTTTCTGGAGGTTGCATCGGGCTTTGGGCAAGTGGGGCCTTTCCTGCGGTGAAGTTTGGACCTCACTCTTCTCAAATCAGCATCACTTTCATGGCAGCTGTCTGGGCTAAACATTCCCTTGCTGTTGTTCCAGTTAGGACATTTGTATGGTCACCCTTTTTGGGGTGGCTCCTGGATCGGTGAGCTGTGGAGGCTTTCGCCTAGCATCACAGAATGGATTGCAAAGTTTACAGTTATTAATGAGGTTTGTCTTTCAGGTGCTACTGGTCGCGGGATGAGACGGAGAGTCAACGTCAGTGGTCACAGCATGGTCTTTTGGGCCAACCATCAGGCCAAGAGGACTCCCTGGCCAGGAAGGCCCTTGTGTAACAAACAGAGCCTGACCTTGTGATGCTAAGAGCAAGGTGGCACAGAGCGCAGATGGTCGGCGATTCTACTTCAACATGACGGACAAGGTCCTGGTGTTGAAGCGGTGGTGGCCTTGTGATGATAACAGCAAGGTGGCTTGGAGTGCAGATAGTCTGGTTGGCTATGCTGCTTTGCCATGAGGGACAATGCCATGGTGCTACAACCGGGGGCTGACCTTGTGATGATAAGAGCAAGGTGGCGCGGAGACAGATGGTCTGGTTGACTATTCTTCATCCTCATGAAGGGCAAGGTCTTGGTGTTGCAAGCGGACCGGTTACCTGGAGTGCAGCCTCACCATGATGGGCAAGGTGGCCCGGAATGCAGATAGTCTGGTGGCTATTCTGTCTCGCCATGTAGGGTGAGGCCCTGGGGTTACAAGCGGAGGCTGATCTTGCACTGATAAGAGCAGGTTCGCCCAGGGGGCAGATAGTCAGGTTGGTGAAATTTGTGGACCCCGGCTAGGTGTAAGGACAGCTGCCTGGGGTGCAGCTGGTCTGCCTGCAATGCTGCAGCGCCAGGTGTGGGGTAGCCTAGAGGGTCCTTGGTGCTTGGCACTGGGATAGACAAAAAGCAAATTGGTAGCTTAAATGCTTGGGCCTCTTCTTATTATACCCTGACATATGGGTCGAGTTAACAGACCTGTATAGGGAAGACGAGGTGCACCTCTTTAACAAGGGCAATGATATATCCTTGCAGATTTGAGGTGAGGGGTACTGTTGGCGCTGATCGCTTGGTGGGGGCGAAGGCCTAAGCAGAGGCTTAGCCTTTGCTGTGGTGGGGCAGAGTGATCAGGAAGTTGAAAACGGTGAGCACCTGGGCATTTCAGTAAAGGAATTAAAGGGTCCTCCAAAAACGGCTTTCGGGCCTTTGCGGCTAAAGGCCGGGAAGGGGTGATCTTCCTTAGAACAATCTGGCCCAGCCTATCTCAGCAGGCCTTGCGGCTTCTGGGGTGGTGGGCCAGGGGGTTCTCCTAAATATTCCAAGCTGCTGGTCGAGAGCTACATTGAGTGGCTCGAGATCCGGGAAGGTGCATCGCCCAGAAGGAGATGAAGGTGGTCATGAGTTTGACACTGGTCATATTCCTCAGTACATTTTAGCAGCCTCTCGCCAGTTGTTTGATTATAAATAATTAATAAATTGGCCCTTGTTAAATCCATATTGGTGTCCGTGTCTTTATTCCAACAGAGGGTGCAAAGTTAACTTATCAATTTCTGCTGCATTCAAAAGTCTGAAAATTAGTTCTTCCTTTGTAAGTGTCTCTTCTTTTTTCCAGTATTTTGCATATAATATTCTAGTTGTAGTAACAAAATAAACTATCATATGTATATCATGTACATTAAAGTTTTGTAGTATAATATTCAATAAAAACGTTCTGGTATAAATGGTACATTTGTGTCAAGCTTTTTTTGTAATATTTCATGTATCCATAACCAATATTTTTTCACAGTGTCACATGTCCACCACATAGGATAAAAGGAAGCAGTTTTTTGTTTACATTTCCAACATACATTAGACATGTTTGGCTAAGTTCTCAGGTGTCATGTGCCATCTATAAAACATTTTATACAAATGTTCTTTATATGCCACAGCTTTAGTAAGTTTTATATTAACCTTCCAAATCTTATCCCATTGTTGTTATGTTATGTTATGTTATGTTATGTTATGTTATGTTATGTTATGTTATGTTATGTTATGGCCTTTATTTTGTGCTCATTTAATCATTGCATCTTTTACCGCCTCGTCTTGCATTTTCATTTCTAACAAAAATCCATAGAAGAGTCTATGTTTCCCTTCAGTAGACCATATAATGTTATCTATTTCCAAAGGTATATTGTAAAACCCTACACTTTTATATTTTGCATTTCTGGAGTCAAGTTGCGCTCTTTCACACCAATTCAAATTAATGCCTTTTTCCTTCAACTTTTCTTGCTGGATTAAATTGTCTTGATTGTCTAGCAAGTCTTGGTATCTCCAGAAGTATTCTTTGGAAAATATCATTGGGTTCATAAAAGCTTCTAGTGGAGAAATCCATTTTGGTATCTTATTATAATATTGTTTTTGGGTTTGCTCCCAAACGTTAAGCAGTTCTGTTCTAAGTATGTGTTGTTTAAAGTATTTGTGTTTGCTACTTTTCCCATACCAAACAAAAGTGTGCCAACCTATTTTTAAGTCATGACCTTCTAGTTTCAAAAGTCTCATATTTTCCAATGTAATCCATTCCTTCACCCATGTAAGGGGTTTTTAAACAGAGGCTAGATGGCCATCTGACAGCAATGCTGATCTGTGAACTTAAGCAGATCATGAGAAGGAGGGCAGGAAGGGTTGCATCAGTGCTTAGTTCTCATGGCCCTTTCTTAAACACCCAGGGAAATGCTGATCACTACTTTGGGGTCAGGCAGAAAATTTCTCCAGGCCAGTTTGGCCATGGATCCTGAAGGGTTTTTGCCATCTTCTAGGCATGGAGTGTGTATGGGGGTGTCACTGTGTGTGTGTGTGTGTGCGTGTGGATGTATTTGTGAATTTCCTTCATTGTTCAGGGTGGTGAACTAGATGACCCAGGAGGTACCTTCCAACTCTATGATTCTATGATTCTAAGCAGGGCCTGTAGACAACAGTCCTCACCTGTTGCTTCCTCCTCAGTGTCTGACAAGCTGTACTGTGCTCTCCCTCAGGACAACAGGATTGTATTAAATGATGCTTTGGTTTCTTCTGATTATATGGAGTATATATTACCCTACTTTTCTCTTGGGCCAAGCACTGGACACAGTCTTTATTTATGATTCTCTATCACTATATAAGCATCTATGCCAATAAAGGTACTGAACTCCCTACATAAGTGGATTGCAGTTTTAGTAACAAAAGTTTCTCCCAGAAGCCCATATCTCAACTTGTATTTACTCTTTCCTTTTCTATGGAAAGTTATGTATGGCCTTGTTGGAATGCTAAGTATTCAGCATGTGGGATGCACGTGTAACCATTTAAACAGATCATGCCAATCTATTGTGACAGGTGTCAAAGTGACTGTCAGTCCAGAAGACCAGAGCAAACCGGTTCTGGCTGGTGCAATGCTGATCTCTTATCTGAGTGACTCAGCAGTAATATGATTGGTTATTCAATGTATATAACTGTGTGTGTCCTGTACATTGTGTGCTGATTTGGATGTTGACTGTCTGGTGAAGCATTTTGTCGGTGAGAGCTGTGTTCTGTAAATAAACTTCACTGTATATAGTTAACCACTAAAATCTGAGTCTGTGTGGTGACTACAGTGGGACTTCAGCAGGGTGCAATTGGATTATTGAATTCAACGGTGACCTGGGGATGCCAGGCAGCGCACTCCGCGACAGGGTTATGGGCCCAGTGTAATTGCGCTATGTCCAGGGTGAGTCCTGACTGCGTTGTATCCAGTGTCAAGCCAGGAATTCAGCTAGAGTCCAGCCGGAGCATCCAGGTGCTGAACGGTCTGTGTGCTGCAAAAGCCAGGAGCTGGGAGTGCTGTTTTTCTGGGGGGAGAGGAGTATGACCTGCTCGGGAACATTCCTGGCACCAGCGGAGGAAACAGACATAGTAAAAAATATCAGCTTGGGGGAGTCAATGGAGCCGGAGAGTGTCTGGTGAGCTATAGAGAGTGTCCAGCATGGCTCAAATAACGTCAGCCCAGTGGGTGGAAATGCTCACTTCTAACAACTATAACATGTGGGAGCTTCGGATGAAGCATTATCTAAAGCAAGAGGGTCTTTGGCTCTATGTAGAGGATCCTCCCGACCTTGTTCCTGCTGGTGATGTGCATAAAGTGGAGAAGGCACTTGCCAACATCATTTTGTCTGTAGCAGATGATCAACTGATTCATGTAACAGGAGCAACGACGCCAAGGAGCCTTGGGATAGTCTTAGGGCTGTGTATGTCCAACAAACAGCAGGTACTTTGTTATCTCTCACGCGGAGGCTTTACTGGAAAGTGCAAAGCAGAAGTGAGCCGATAAGAGACCATTTAAATACATTATCTGACTGTTTTCATCAGCTTGGGCCGTTCAAAGTGCGTAAAGTGATCAATGATGTTGTGGTGGATGTTGAGTTACCTAAAATCTTGAGGTCAATACATTCTGTGTTTCATTTCAGCCTCCTGAAAAAGGACACGGGTTCCTGCAGTTGCCGTGGGGAACGGCCGGTTCCGCCACCTATTTTAATAGAAGGAGAGGAGCATTATGAAATTGCTAAAATCTTGGACTCGAAACGTAAATGTGGGGAATTGTTTTACTTGGTGGAATGGAAAGACTTTGGACGCCAGGACCTCGAATGGGTGGAAGTAGGGGATATTCGGGCCCCTCAATTGATCAGGAAGTTCCACCGGGAGTTCCTGGGGAAACCGGGAGATCTCCCGGAGTGACCGGGAGGTACCTGAACTTTGGGGTGGGGAGGTTGGTTTTCAAGAGGGTAGTATGTCAGCAAGCTGCCAAAATGGTTTCTCTTTTGCACATGTGCATACCTTCTTCTGCAGAGATGCGCATACATTTCCCCTGCACAGATGTGCATACATTTCCCCTCTTGCTAATTGCTATTCTCTCCTGCAAGCCGCACCGCGTATCTTTCAAGGCTGCTGGAGGAGTCGCTTAGATCATTGCTTTGGCTTTAGATGGGCAGAGCCGTGGGAAGCTCGTACCTATTTTGCTTTCGGTAGCAGTTTGTTCCCAAGCCTAATGGCACACGCGGGAACCATAGTAATTGGGTAATGCGCATTTGAATGTACTATAACGGTGTTATGCATACTTCTTCCCTCATTCCTAACAGTGTTCCTGTCATGCATCTCCAGCTTCAATAAAGTAAAACCTTCTTTGCAAGTGTGTGCTTCCATTGTTGCTGAGGGTCCTGACAGTCATGCAACTGGTCAGGGCCTTTACACTTCGTTGCCTTCAGCTAAACATACTGTTTTTTGCCAGGCATGTACCGGGGGTGGACAATGGGTTGGCTGACACTCTCTCTCGCAAACAGATGGAGAGGTTTCATCAGCTGGCCCTGGACGCCGACTTGCAACTGGTGTGGATGCCAACAGGGCTGTGGTTGGCTGGAAGGCAGAAGTGCGCAGGGCAATAGGACTAGCCATAGCACCAAACACCGGGAGAGCTTATGACCATGCAGCCATGCAGTTTACTGAATTTAGACGGGAGGTAGGGTATCCAGATGCATGGCCCATCCCATTGGATCATCTTTTACATTTTTGTGTGGCCGCAAAGGGTAAGGATATGGCAGTGAGCTCAATCAGAGTTTTGTTATCTGCATTGGCTTATACTAGCCGGGCGCGCGGTTTGGAGGACCAGACCGGAGATTTTCAAATACGTAAGACGTTGGAGGGTTGGGCATGTGAGGCCAGACATCAGGGGGACCCCAGGCAACCCATTTCTCCCAAAGTGTTGCGTGGCTTGCAGGCCGTTTGGAGAGATGTTTGCTCTTCGAGGCCGAGGCCACCCTGTTCCACGCAACCACTCTGGTGGCCTTTTTTCGGGGCTTTCGCATTAGTGAACTGGTTGTTCAATCTAAAAAGGATGATTCTGGTAGAGCTTTATTGGTGCAAGATGTAAAGCTAGGTGTTCTTAAGGCTTACATTACACTGAGGTGGTCTAAAACTGATCAGCGCCCGCGAGGCACGGTGGTGGAGCTGGGCGCTTGTGCTGAGAAACAGCTGTGCCCAGTGACAGCTTTAGCCTCCTACCTGGCAGTTAGGGGAGTGCGTGAAGGTCTGCTGTTTCAGCACAGTGATGGCACACCTTTGACAAAACATCAATTTTCGTCCATCACTGCCAAGGCATTGGCGAGGTTGGGGCTAGCGGGAAAGCGATTCTGTACACATTCTTTTCAGATCGGCACTGCTTCTATGGCAGCGGCCATAGGATACACAGCAGGTGACATCCAGAGGCTGGGGCGATAGCGATCCAGGGCCTACAAGGGTTATATTCGTCCATTGTCGGGACGCTAGGGCCCTGTTGGCACAGATCATTTCCAATGCCTTGCTTAACTGTTTTTTGTTCTAGGTTTGATTGCCTGGCAGGAGAGGAAGAAGGTTTTAATCTGCGGGCACAGTTATGTTTTTTGGGTGGCTCACCGTGCCAGGAGAATGCCGATTGGCACACAGCTGGGCCTTAGCCAGTGGGGAGCTCTTGAGTGGCGCGGGTGCTGTGGTTTGCAGTGGCCAGGCCTTCTGCAGTTGTTGTTCCAGGAGAAGGTCGGGCCTCCGCCACAGGTTTTAGTTATCCATTTAGAAGGAAATGATTTGGGCTTAGTAAAAGGGAAGGCATTTATCTTGCAAGCCCGTGATGATTTACAGCTGATCCGCAGGCGATGGCCGGATACCCTCATTGTATGGTCGGCAATCGTGCCGCATATAGTTTGGCGTGGAGCAATGAGCCAGTTGGCAATCAACAAGGCACGCCGGAAGGCAAACAGAGAGTTGCAGAGGATTCTTGAGGGTGGTTTGGGCATGTTTTTGCCTCACCCTGCTATTCATGCAGGGAGGGCGGAGCTGTATCGGCAGGATGGGCTCCACCTGTCTGAAATGGGCATGGACACCTTCCTGGATGACCTGCGGCAAGGGCTTCGGGGGGCCTTGGGCCTCCCGTTGGGTGCGAAGGCCTAAAGCAGAGGCTTGGCCTTGGTGTTGGCTGGGTTACAGGTGGTATATAGCTTGCAATACGGTGAGCACCAGCCGACACCCATTATTTGGGTTGAAGGAGTCATGTGAGTACAGTCTTTGTGCCTTGGGGCACGGGGCGAGGAAAACAGACTGCTGTTTGGGACCACCCCATTTGGGTCCTCCCTTTGAGCCTAGTGGCTCGGGGGTTGGGCCTACGGGGTTATCCTGCAATTGGTTAGCCAGCTGGGTGCGAGCCACTGCTGTTGGCTACCACCTGGGGCAGGGTGGCTCGCCCTAATTCATGATTTAAGGAGGGGTCGTGGACCCCTGGACTTGACCAAACCACAGAAACTGTTTTGCCCTTGCCAGAGAAGTTGTAGTTAATAAAGTGGCCCAATGTTTAAATCCAGCAACGTCTCTGCCTCGTTATTCCATTTTGGGGGGCAAAGCTTTTCCAGGTATAGACGTCAAGCCGATGGGTTGGTAGTTATCTGGTAGTTATCAAGCCGATGGGTTGGTAGTTATCTGGATCCTCCTTTTCCCCCTTCTTGAAGATGGGGACAACATTTGCCTGCCTCCAGTCTTCTGGCATCTTACCTGTTCTCCAAGATTTCTCAAAAATAATGGTCAGAAGCTCAGAAATTATGTCTGCAAGTTCTTTTAGTGCCCTTGGATGCAGTTCATCTGGCCCTCAGGGCTTAGTTTCATTTAAATAAACTAGATGTTTATGTATTACCGCATGCCAATCCTAGGCTGCAACTCCCTTCCCTCATCACGTGTTCTGTTTTTGTTTGTAGACGAACTCTACGGCATATGACTGTTGGGCACTTTTGGAAACAGGATGCTGGAATAGATGAACCACTGGTGTGATCCTGCATGAATACTCATATGTTCTTATGCATGTTTAGATGACAGTATGCCACAATTAGGGAAGTGCTGTCAAAATAAATCCCTCCCTTTTATGCATGGATGCCTGCTGGCATTACCTGTCTCCAAGATCTCATGGAACGCAGAACAATCCTTATGAAAGCACAAATTGAGGAAAAGATTGGTAAGGGGATACCATAGCTTTGTTATTACCAGTTATGCAGTCTAATTAGTCACCTATCAGATAGCGAAGTGTTCAAGAGGCCCAGATCAAGATTTGAGGTTCTCCTAGAAATATACGCAGACTCAACAAGGCACTTACTATCAAATATGTACAAAATTCTTACAAACCTCTACAGCACACCAAGGCAATGTTCCCTCTAAGCTGTGGAGTCTTGTGAGCAAGAATTCTTCTTTGTGAGCTACTGGCATTAAAGTTGTGAGTGAGAGATTTGGCTTCTGCGTAAACTAGTTTGATCTGGAGCCATCCTCCCTGAGCTAGGACAAAAATGTGTGAGCCAGAGGCTAAAACACTGTGAGCTAGCTCATACTAACTCATCTTAGAGGGAACACTGCACCAAGGATGAAGTACCAACTCACGTGGCAACGTGATCTAGGAAAAGAGATACTGGACTATCAATGGTCATTGATCTTGTCAACATTAGCCAACAGATCAAGAGTTTTTAATATCCAATTTCAGTTTTTTAAATTATTTTCCCGCTGGTACTACACACTGGAGTACCGTATCAAGGCTACTTACTCCCTTCTGTTCTGGAAGAACTGTGGGAACATCGGTGACTATTTACACTGTTGGTGGAGTTGTCCTCTTATACAAAAATTCTGGGAGGAAGTGACTGATGAAATAACCAACATTACATCACAGACACTCCCACTTGAACTGGAAACTGTCCTTCTACATCTGAGAGACCCATCGACTGGGGAAGAGACCCTCTCAAGCTTAACGACAGTCCTACTTGCAGCAGCTAAGCTCACTATTGCCACAGTATGGAAGTCAACTAAATCCCCAACTCTGGAAGCATGGAGGAATAAAGTCTGTGAACAATTCATTATGGACAAATTCAGCACCACACTGGTTACAAGACACATTCCAACTTTGTACAGACATGGTTCCCCCTCCTACAATACATGTCAAACAATGATCTCTTACCACATAACTCATGCTGCACTTCTTGGCTTCACTTTTAACACAGCACGCTTCTTGAGACCTTAGTTGTTACAGAGTGTAGATTGGTTCAATACCCTCTTGTATGGACTGAAAGGCTGAGCGATCCTTAGGAAATGAGGTTCAATAAGTTCAATATGTTCTTAGTCTTGTTCGTTATTGGTAAACAGAAATGTTTTTAATACATTGAAAGTTGATTCACAGTTTATATTTAGCATGATTTCCCTCCTGTTCTTATGCACTGTTATGTAATGTTCGCTTTGTTTTTTAATCTGTAAAATACAAATAAAATTTAATAAATAAATAAATAAATCCATCCCCAAGACTCAAAATAACCAGTCAACAAGTTGAAGGGCATATGTTGGATATATTACTTGACATCTGCCTGAACACAAGTTTGTCTAGGTGCAGTCCACATGGATGACGAATAGAAAGTAATTGAGAACTATAATTTTACAAGGCTAACTACTAAGTTATCTGACCTAAGAAGGAACAGTGGGATAGAGTAATGAAACCTCTCTAGAAAACAGATATACCAGATATACCATCTGTAATTATAGTACTTGACTTCCTTAGCATTAAGAGATGGAAGCCTGAGTACAAAGGCAATGAGGAGCAGAGGCATGACAGAATCTCTTTATTGTCATAGTTAAAACAACATTAGTAATAAACATGTCATTAACTATAATTTCCTTCAGTAGGAATGAAATTAACTATCTTTCCATTGTACACACAGCTAATAGAGTGGAACAGTATTATTTTCTTACAACCATTGATCATTTGTCTTGGATCGAATCTAAATGAAGAGTGTCTTATCTAGTTTGCTGTTACAATACACATGACTTTGTTTACAAATGTCCTTGACTTCATGTTAGATGTATTATCATGACATAATCAATAAAGTCATTTGAACCATCACAGCCAATGGGATCAGAGGTGGGTACATGAGGCCAACAATTGTGAGGGTAAAGGAGAAGGAAAAATTGTACCTAAAAGAACACCATCAAAGCAAGACAAAAATTGCAAAATTAATCACACAAAAACATATGTGCTATTTTGGCTTAACACAAGATTAAATGCAAAGAAACACCTTGGGTGTCATCCACATCCAGTCCTTTCTAAGGATCATTTTACACACATACACACATACATAAGTGTGTGTGTGTTTGTATATATATAAATAAAAAATTGGTAAAAAATAAATTCTAACTTGGCAGCTTCACAAATGTACTTGATAGTATAATATAATGAACACAATGGCTATACAAGTGAATCTTTACTAACTCTTCAGTCTTCATTTTTTTTATTGTGTTACCACTGATTAAATTGAACCAAAAGCCAACTAAACACCAGCATGGCAATGTTCTCCATTCAACTTGGTCCAAAAGGCAAGGAATTCCCAGTTGGCCTCCAACATAATTTCCTCTCAGCTACCCGTGAGAGATTGTACTGTGTTGAATGTTTCAAATAGTGGTTGGAGAACTGAGCAATACGGGAGGATGCATACCAGCCAGCATTCATTGTCTAACAAAGGAACTTCTTGATAACACTCAACAGTAACTGAGCATTATTTACGGCTAGATTACAATAGAATTCCTGTGGTATCATGTATTATATTCACATTAAAATCAAATGAGCTCATCATGATTAATGTTACCACAATGAATGCTGAAGGAATTACAAATGATTACCCACTCATTGTAAAGGGTTGCTGATAATTAGTGCTATTACACAAAAAGGTACATTTTAAGCAATCATCATAATTAATTCATTCAGTATTGTATTATGCAGTGCTGATAACAATGACGTCTCCTGGTTCTCCTGTGGCTCTCACATGTGTATCCATCAAGGTTTCTTTGTAATGCCTCTCACTAGATTAGTGTCAAGTCACAAACATGTCAGTGAAGGGCTACCTGTGGGGAGAATATATCGTCCCCCTCTTAAATGTTTTACCGAAGCAATTAATAAAATGTAGCAAAACTGTTCCTTATGACACTAGGACTATCAATAAGTATGAATTTCTTTATACTGGACGGAAAAGGTGAGGAAATTACAATGTAAATATTTGTTAAGCTATTTGTTTCACGTTTACCTTAATCTAGAAATATGTATTTTTATTTCATTATACCTCCGTCTCTAAGAATGACAGATTAGTTCACATGGATTCTCACATGTTCTGCAGGCCAGACATTTGGCTTCAGCAGATACAAATCCTTCTTGGATTTTAAGAACTTTACAAATAATAATCTTCATTAGGGTATTTAACAAACAATACAATCAAATGAATCGAATAAGTTGATCAAATCAGATGATTTACAAATTCTGTAAAGTTTCCTCAGAGACAAAACATGGAGAGATACATTTTCTGATATTGGATAGTGTATCTGATACCATACCATGCTTTTCATGGAAATGAACGAAGAGCAAGAAATGTAAGACAAGGACAGGTCCCCAGAATGGTCAGATGTTTAACAAAGTTAAAAAAACACACACCCATAAATGCAATCACAGTATGATACTTTTTTGGTAGGATGTTTGAAAATGTTTTGTTTTAGCTTTGTTTCAACTCCATTTTGGATCCCTGCTTGTTTTCATATTTCTGTCGTCTAAAACCTATTGCATTGTTTATGGTGTCCCATCCTACTGACGGCAGGATCAATTGATTACAAATTATATTTATTTAAATAGTTACATCTTGCTTTTCTCTCCAATGGGAACCCAAAGCAACCTACATCATTCTTCCTCAATCCATTTTACCTGCACACCTATCTTGTGAGGATAGGTGTGGCTGAAAGAGAGTGACTGGCCTAAGGTCACCACCCATCAAGTTTCCTTTGCAGAGAGGGAATTCAAACCTGTATCTCCCAGATACTACTCTGACCCTCTTACCACTACACAGTGGTGACTTTCATAATGAGATATTTTTGATGTTTTGCATGACTGGGATGTTTTTGATAATGTCATAGGATTGGTTCTTACTATACCTTGGCAGTATGGAGACGGTAAACAACAATCTTTCTTAGCCTGCTGCTGGAATAAAATGGACCATGTAGCAAAAACCTACAGAGTAGCTTTATCCTGCACCAGTGTCAAAAGACTGAGTTATTGTCATATGGAGAAGTTGCCATTCTGTATCCTCCCATGTGGTCTTGCACTTCTCGTGTTACAAAAAGGAACACCACCATTGAGACTCCCATACAGTAGCCGAGCTACTGTTAAGAACCTGTCTTAGGTACAGCCTACTTAGATAATAGCACTTTCCCATAGTCACTGCATGATTTGGCCTTTAGGTAGGTCTCCTTTGTTACTTAGTAGCAAAGTATAAATCACTGTTACAAATGCCCTTTCCTTGAACAACTGTCATGCATTTTCCTCTTCTTTTGTGTTCTCTGACAGTTCTAACTTGCATAAAATACCTAAAAATCATGTTTTCAAGAAATGTATTCACCTGTGGATGATAAAATGAAAGAGGTGGCAGCTGATAGCAGTACTGAATTATAGGGTGGTGTTTAAAGGCTAAAGAAAGATAAAGTCTTGAGGTCTGCAGAGTTCAACATCCATTAAAATGTCTATTTTCAATAAGCCCAGATGAGAGTGCAATTCAGGCATTCCATTTTAGTCTTGTCCAGAACAACCATTGACAAGGCAACTCTTTGTTGGCACTGAAGATGTTGCACCTCCCACCCTCCCCACAAATAACTCTGTATATTCTGGCATGATAACACTCTAGGAAAGTGACACAGCCTTCACTTTATCCATTTATGAGCCCCTAATGTATTTTAAACAGTGAATATTGTTTCCTGAGAGCATTATTAAGAGATGGAAATGCTTGACTTGTTCTCAGATATGACATTTTGCCCTCGCAAAATAAAACACGGGGACCTTAATCTCCTAATGTCTTGAAAACTTTCTGAAGGAAACTCTTGACGAGAACATGTTATTATAAACAACCTATAGGTTTGAAGTAGTAGTAGAGGCTGTTAGTTAGAGGAAGGCGGTAATTTTATTTAGGACAGCAAAGGTCCTGTTCTGTACACTAAACAATACAAAATGACATTTTAATGTGTGTGTTTTATTTGCTTTTTATAACTGTAAACTTGACATGGATTTTAAACTTTGTAACTACTGAGATCCAGCAATTCAAAGGGTGTCATATAGAAGCATAATGCATTGGAGGAATGTGGGCCAGCTTTCCTATCTTCTGAATCATTAGCTGATTCTAGTGTGACAGTGGTGTAGCCAGTCAGTAATCTATGGTCTCTCAGCAGAAAAAAAGAACGTCACAAAATAGTCAACCCCAAGGCACTGAAAAAGATAGCAACAGCACACAGAGGCTATAGCAACACTGCCTCCATATTAGCCATATATATGCCAGCTAGCACTTGCCAATGGTAGCATGCCATTCAGCAGAACACAATTAAGTATAAACAAAGGCAACACAGAACCCTCATATGGTATGGCCAGTGGGAGCACTCTGACTTCCAAATTCCTGAGATCTCTTCATATGAGGGTTCAGCTCCCATTGCTTATAAAACTCTGTAGAGAGTTTTGGGTTTTACCATTTGGGTTTTACCAGGATTTGGGTTTTACCAGGATTTATTACATAGCTGTACTGTAATTTCTTAACTCTTACACCCTCTTTAGTGTGAGTTCCCTGAGAGGCTACCAAAAGGGTTCACCAATGTGGGCAGCCACATAAAACATTATTGCTCCAAAGCAGCAAATCCTCACTTTTCTTAACCCGCACACCAAACCATGCTGAAAGATGCTATATACCAAAATGTGTTTTCTGTGCTTGTAAACATCCTAATTCAGATTATGGTGCCCAACACCAAGAGGATTTCTTCCCCAGGCCCTTGGATCAGTCAGTCCACTGTACTAAATAACGGCATTGGAAATGAAGTTCTAAACTCAAGTCTTGTACCTGATGAACCCACCCCATGTCAAGCCATACCACCACTGCTATGACCCGAACTCCCTAAGATCCTAAGACAATATGTAGCCAGGGATACAGAGAGATTCCATATTGTACCAAACCAGAGGACCATGATTTGTCTTGGTGCAATTAAAGTGCACTTTGTGAGCAAACAGCCAGTTTCCTATGGGAAAAATGGCACACAAGAAGGCTTAGTTTTGTGACCCTTAGGAATCCTCACATACCATAACCTTTCCTAACTCAACACAGCTGGTGTCTTTCTCCTCTGAACCCTGCTTCCTGTCTTCTTCATTCCAAATACCCTCCCTTCCTTCAGGCCCCATTCAAAGGAAGTCCTGTACCTTGACTCCTTCCTCTATACCAGCAACCTCCCTCCCTCCCTTTATTTATTTAAAACATTATATGCTGCCTTTCGACTCAATCAGAATCCCCAAGACAGTGCACATGAAACATTAGAATGATTAAAAACAACATTAAACTTATAAAATCATTTAATAAAAAACACTAGAATCAGGGAGGAGGGCCAGTAATCATTATTGGAGGTATACCAAACAAAACCAAAAAGTCTTCAGCCACTGAAGGAAGACACTGATAGAGGGAGTCTTCTCCTGGGAACTCCGCCACACAGCCTCTGGCAGGAGGACTTTGTTTCTGGAGGCCGCATCTAGTAAAAGTGAGATGGCTTCCAGTTGGAATCATTTACATTTTTGTTGACTGCTTATTCTCCAGTGTTTTATTGTGTGTTACTATAGGGTTCATTAGCCTTTTGATGTATTCCACAAATCTTGGTACAATTCATTGCATTTTTGTGTCTCTTCTTTAATGCTTTCTTTCTTTCGTCTTCTTTTTTTTTTGCCTATGTATGCTTAATAAAGACTACATCTAGTTCAATTCTAAGTTGCTCTGTCCTCTCCATTATTTCAGCCAAAATATCAGTCCCTGAGATTGTGCCTGTGTATATTCAGACTTCATATCCCTTGCCTTGAGATATGGAAGTGTTTGTGTACAGACACTCATGTTATGCATGTTCAAACTAGCTAGCTGAACAAGATACATTTGAAAGCACACCCCCCCCCCATCTTCATAGACATTTAATAATTCTTCTATAATCCTGAAAAGCTTTGCTGGTTCAAGAGCCTTTTTCAAATTATCATCTTTTTGCACATCATTCATTCCTAAATTCCTAAATTCTGTGGATTGTGGTTGCCATGCTGAGCACCATGAATGCAAGAAACAATGTTAAAATAGAGAGAGAGTTATGTATTTCTGTGTTCATAATTACTTGATACTTTCCTTCTGTGCCTAGCCTACAATGTGCCGACATCAATTGTACATTTCCCCCCCTTAGACTGCAAGATTGTTGGTCATCTTCTACATAATGGTATTTTCCCCATTTTGTGCCCTGATATTTGAATGGTTTTGTAGAAGTAGGCATTTATTTGGCCCGAATCACTGCATTTCTGACAACTACCTCCAGGATCCTTTCTCTCTAAAAATAATTTGAATAGAACTAATAAACACTTGGCTGGCTTTTCTGTAAGGTTTCTGCTGTTCCGATTTCTCATAGCCATTTAAAACCTGCACAATGGCAAATTACATGTGCACTCAAGCTGTAAAGGCATAGGTTTTATGTTTGGAAGTTGACTATTCACTCTCTAGTGGGATGACCCAGCTACCATATTTCCCTCTTACAGTAAAAATTGCTTTGAATGGAGGAAGCATGCAAGATTTTTGTTTTTAATTCACAAATCATATATACTCCAGTGTGCAGTACTATTCATGTTACTGCCTTGGAAGAATGTTCTGCAATAGTATTGAATGTATTTTTTGTACATTAGCCTGATAATCTACTCACAGAAACAGGTTACTGCAGGTACATAGCCTACATCACACGCCCAAGGCACTGGGAAAAGAAACAACTGACTGAAGTTACTGGGTGGGTCTTGTTGTTCCAATTCCATGTTCTGAATGCCTGTTCATTTCAGTGGCAGTTAAGCATTCTTAGGTTTTCATGGATTGGGCCCTTCAAGGATAAGCTCACTTGCTTTCCTTATGTGGTTCAGGGGATTTTTTTTTTCCTCTTGGGGAAAGGGAGATAAAGAGCTTTGGAGTCCTGGCCAATCAGGAATGGCAGAGATACCAGCATTTATCTCCCAAGGCAGAGTTTTCTCTTGTGGAGCTGACCACTTACCCACCCTTCCTCAGAGTAAGCTGATTTAGCTGGGGCTGCATTTTTGAGTGCTTCTCATATCAGCACACAAAAGTACCTCTTTTGAATCTGCTCCATACTGAACAAATCTGTGTTTTGCAAATGGCTGTATGGGCATGCTGTTGGCTATGGAGGTGAACAGTGGCAGTTAAGCATTCTTAAGGGAGGTGAACAAATATTGCTTAAAAGACTAGCATTGTAAACCATGTTAGGACTGTTTTGTGTTTTTGAGATATTGGGAATTTTGATTGATGTTGTTCTTTGTACCTACCCTTAAACTCTCCCCTGTTTGATTTATCTATGGTATGCCAAATAAAGGTTCTCTGTTCTCGTTAGACTAGCATATTCTCTCTCTCTCCCCCTCTCTCTCCCCCTCGCTCTCTGCTCTCCCATGCTTGACATCCATAATTTTAAGTAAACAGATTTCATTTGAATGTGGAATAAGAAGAGACAACACCTTATGATGGGATAGTATAAAGGCCAAGTTTATTTATTTGCATCAATCAAGGGGATCTGCAGTGCCCAAAGGGCATTCCAAACCTAGCTGCAGTGTTGAGATGCAGAAGAATCAGGCCTCCTCTGTTTGTACACCCCTGATTTTATAGGTTAGGCCACCCAGGCTCCAAACTCTATCACTCAGTCACAGTCCCTCCTCAGCCTAATGTGTGATTCCTATATGTTAAAAATGTGTAATTCCTATGTTAAAGACATTTTGCCTTGTCTTGCTGGGACTAATCTTTTACTTGCTGAAAGTAATGGTGCTGGGGGTACCATTGCCCACCCCCAGCCAAAATAATGAGACAGACAACGGTTTGGAATTAAACAAGGGCCACTTTATTAATTATTTAACAGAACATTGCAGCAATGGACAACTAGGCAAGCATGGAACAGACAAGGCAGGCGTCACTCCCTGACCAACCCCCTTGACCTTAAAGGGGGGGGGGTCACCCAGCTCCTTTCCTGAGCCAACTCTCTGGCTCATGACCAGCAGCCGAGAAAACTGGTTGCCCCCTAGGAGCGCCTACCCCTGAAGCCTTCCAACTTGCAGGGAGGAGCTGCCCTAAAAGGTTCCCAGAGGTGATCACCAGTCCCCACCCTGGATCTTAAAAATCCACAGGCAGTTCCTGATGACCCCCTGTTCCCTAACGGGATATGCCGTAAGGTGCTCACCAGTTCCATTTTCTTGCTTGCACAAACCTGACACAGCCAAGGTCAAGCCTCTGCTTTGGCCTTTGCTCCCCACTCAGCATCCTATTGCCAGCCTAATCCCGTGCTGCAAGTCCTGCAAAAATAGCCCATTGCCCTTGTCAGACACCCCATCAGCCCTATACAGGTCTGTAAACATGCACCCCATTAGCCCTATACAGGTCTGGAAACATGACCTGTATATCAGGTTGTGGCAAAAACATACCCAACCCAGCATTCATGGCCTTTCTCAGTTGCCTATTAACTTTATGTCTGGCGCGGTCAATACACCTGGGGTTCTCCAAGTTCCGCCACACCTGGCAGGACAGTATGGCTGACCATACTATCTGCATGCTGGGCCACCTTGCTCTTATCCTCGCAAGGTCAGCCTCAGCTTTCAACACAAGGGCCTTGCCCTTCATCAGACCCAGGTCATTACCCCTTAAGTGTTTTACCAGGACATGAGGAGGAGGCCCCTTCATCTCATCGAATAGCAGGGAAAGGAGCTGAGGCTATCGCATGCCCTGCAACCATTCTACATTCGCCCATTCACTAAGGCCAAGCTGAGAACCACTGGATGTCCTCCTGGCCCGATGAGCTGCCCAGAAGACCATGCTGTGGCCACAGACAGTGACCCTTTGTCTCGCCCCGTGGCCTGCAGCATCTGTAAGAAGAATATCATTAATAACCCAATCGTGACCCTAAGTGATGTTAAAAAGTGCAATTTCGGACGTATCCCTTGTAGTAGCGTGATTTCCAGCGACCTATCCACTGAATCTCACTGCCCGTATACCCCATGGCAGCAACCATTGAAGCAGCCCCTATCTGGAAAG
>NW_015173727.1:273595-292762 GCF_001447785.1 Gekko japonicus
AAGCGAACCCCACCCAATCCCAAGTGGGCCAGTGCCCTCTGTGCCAGGCTCCAAAATTGAAATTTAGTGAGGGGAGTGCCATCCCTATGTCAGAATAGGTAGCCCCGGCCCTCTCCTCTCAAGGCCAAGTAATGGCTCAAAGCCACCACTGGTCATAATTTGATTTCTGAACAGCATCCAAACTCCATAAACCTCCCTTTACCTCACTGGTCAGCCTAATTCCAACTTTGGAGTCTGAAATGGAAACGTCCCACAATTCAAGTGCTAGGCCAGAAACATCCTGCTTTAAGCCATCCACAAGCTCACTGATCCAAAATGCCCCCAAAAAGGCAACCAGTGATGCTGTGTGAAACAGTGCGGCTTCATAGCCATCAGCACAAAATGTGTGCTACTGAGTCTTGAGCCCCCTCAATATTGTTGGGGTCAAAGGTTCTCTGGTGTCATCTACCATGCCGCTCTCCCTGGACCAGCCCTCGAGCATCTTCTGAATACGGAAGTCACCCGTCTTGTCTACATACCCAGACACCTTGCTGGCATAGGCCAGCACAGACAGCTTGGCCCTGATGGAACATGCAGACAGGCCCTCACCTCTGAGCTTCACACAAACTTGCCGCAGGCCTGCTCCCTCCCTGAAGGACAGGAATTGCTTATCCGCCATCATATAAGCTCTGTGTGTGGAAGGGGCAAGAGCCAAGCTCATTGCCCTATCGATCTCAGCCCGCCAATCTGCCACACCTCGGCTGGCATCACACTGGGAACTGGTAAACGTTTGGAGCCAGCTGACGGAATCTCTCCATCTGTTTTCGAGAGAGAGTGTCAGCGACCCGGTTATTGACTACCGGCACATGCCTAGCCTTGACCATTATATTATTATGCAAACACTGTAGAGTGAAGGCTCTGACCAGAGCCATGACCCTGGGGGACTTAGACATCAAGGAGCTGATTACATGTACTGTGGACATTCTGTCGCACCAGAAGTAGATGGTGTGATTGGCAAACTCCCATGACCAAATCCACACTGCTGCGACAATTGGAAAAAATTCCAGGAAGGTGAGAACTTGCCTGGAACCATTCCTCAGGCCAGTCTCCAGCACACCAGTGCTCCCGGAAATATACTCCAAAGGAGGAACCTGCAGCGTCAGATGTAACCTGCAGCTCCGCTTCGACTAGGAGGTCCTCACACCAAAAGGACACCCCGTTGTATGAACCTAAAAATTGCTGCCATACAAGGAGGTCGTCTCATATCCCCTTGATAACCCTAGTCCTACGATGGGGAAGATGTAGACCCTTCATAGACTCACACAGTCTCCTAACAAAAGCCCTGCCATGTGCCACAACTTTGTATGCAAAGTTGAGGTGGTCGACCAACTGCTGTAACTCCAGCAAGGTTATCTTATTCTTCACCCTAGCTGTGTCTATTAATGCCTGCAGCGCAGTTAATTTATTCACAGGCAATCTGCAGAACTGCCCCACCGTGTCAATTTCTATTCCCAGGAAAGTCAAAATGGGGGTAGGGCCTTTGGTTTTTTCCTGGGCAAGAGGAACTCCCAGCTCCCTTGCCAGATTGATGAAGCTGGACAGCAAAAAAAGCACATTGACCCATATCCCTCTTTCCTGCCAATAAAAAAATCATCAAGGTAATGGGCCATACTGCTGAGACCCATCCTGTACCGCAAGGCCCATTCCAGAAAGGAACTGAACCTCTCAAAATCAGCACAGGATACAGAGCAACCCATAGGAAGGGCCCTATCCATGTAAAATTTGCCCTCAAAAGCAAATCCCAGGAGCTCAAAGTCGGCTGGGTGGACAGGAAGGAGGCGGACGGCTGACTTAATGTCACATTTTGCCAATTCCACACCCTGTCCACGGCTGCGCACCACCTGCAGGGCCTGATCAATGGACGTGTACCTAACAGAACATAACTCCTCTGGTATCGCGTCATTCACCAAATCCCCATATGGGTAGGACAAGTGGTAAATGAGGTGATATTCTCCAGGTGCCTTCTTTGGCAGAACTCCCAAAGGGGAAACCCTCAAATTGCCAACTGGGGGGAAGGAAAAAGACCAAGGACTCTACCTTCCGTACATTCCTTGGCAATTTTTTCCCTTAAATATGTGCTCCATACACTGAACTGATTTCAAGTTAGGAGTCATGTATGGAGTCCTACATCCTTGGAAAGGTATCCTAAACCCCAACATGAAACTTTCCAGGAGGTAAACGTGATCTCGTAGGTTTGGGTAATCCCGCAACCAATGCTCCAAAACTTTTATCCTAATTGGGCTAGGTCCCTTTGTCAGGAGGGGGGTTGTAGCCCCCACCTCCTCCAGGATGCTTTCCTCCCCCCCCAACCTTTCGATTTAGGGCAGTTAGAGAGTGCATGGGGCCCTGCACATAATGGGCATTCATGTCGGAAGGAACAGGATTTGCGACCACACATCTCCTGGGAGGTGAACTCCCAACAAAGCGGGCATCGCTGAACAGCCTGCCCCGCCTGGGCACAGGTAGCTGACTGACCCTGAGGCCTACGAACAGATTGTCCACTATGCGACCTCTCAAGACCCGATGACTTCATCATGGAAATAATCTGAAGCCATAAATCTGGGTGTATTCAATCCCACCTCATGACCAGATTCATGGCTGCTCGCATACGAAACTCTTCATCGTACTGCGACTACACCGAGCTCGGGAAGTCAGTGACTGCCTTATAAATAATGTCCATGTATTGGAGTAGTGCAACTGCTCTCCATGGACGGTGCCTAACAATCACTGTTGCATATATTAAGAACCCCGGGAACCAGTTTGCCCAAGTTCTATCAACAACCCACCTCTTCAAGTGTTCCTTCTCCCGCTCATCAAGGTCTTCCTTGTCCTTTTTTTCTAATTCCTGATATAATAATGTGAATACGTCTACATATTCGCCCTTAAGGATCTTTTCCTTCATGGCAGCCCTAGGGGCAGCACAGAATCGCCAGATGGTATGGCACCTGCTGATACTGTGTCATAGGAAACAACTCCCGGATTTGCAAACCCTGAACTTGGATGTGGATAGCCCCATTCCAACCAAACCCCCGGGGGTGGCGGCGGAAAACCGTTTTCCCAACCTGCATAGTGTGTCCAACTGGCAGGTGGCATGTGTGTGGCAGACCTAGGAGCACCCTGAGGGCAGGGGCCCCATGGGCAATATGAAACTCTCTTATCAGTGTGTTCCTCCTTACCGTCCTGCTTAGGGGGTCCCTTATACACCTCCACTTGGAGTTCCTCCGTGCCCTGCCCTTGCTGACCAGATGATGACCCATCATCATCTTCACCTGCAGGTGATCCCTGTTTATACTCCAAAAATGCCAAGCGGGCCAGCACCGGCGCCTGAAAGGAGGTATTCGAAGCATCAGAATCCCCCTTTGCTTTTTTACTCAAATCACCCCTTGTAGGAGCACCCCTCTGCTTTTCCAATGCCTCCAAACGTTGTAGAATGGCTGCATTGACCGGATCCTCCTCCTCCTCCTCCGATGGGATAACTGGAACCAGTTGCACAGGGGGCCTCTTGGGAGCTGGCTGCTTGCCCTTGTCCTTGTCCTTGCCCCTTTTTCGGAGCCATGGCCACAATAGTTCGCCCTAAACTTTGGCTTATAACTTATACTATTCCTCTAAGAATGCGACCAGCAGGTCACCTATCCAGATCCCAATGATTAAACTATGCTGGACCCTGTAAAATGGCTGCCATTTCTGCTACTAGAATGGCCACCCAAGTAATTACAGTGAAGGACTGTGCTGAACACTGCAGGAAGTCACCATCTTTATTATTTTGCCTATTGATCTATCTTTTCTTTCTTTCACAGCTGAAGTGCTCACACTGGGCCCAGAACCCTGTAGATATGCAGTAAAACAGAGCACAAGCTGTCTAAAGAATAAAATCTGCTTATTAAGAAAACAAACTGTGTAAGAAAGTGGAGAGAGAAAGAGATGTCTAACTCTCTAACTAGCTAGTAGAGAGTCCGTAATGATCTCAGCAGGAGCAGGAAAAACCCCAAATGAGCCAAGCAAGAGACAGGAAGGAGACTACTAAAAATAGTAGGAAGTCCCTAAACTCACTTATGCTAACTAGCTGTCCTCTCTGCTGCCCCCTGCAGGATGTTCTTGTCATTCTCTTTATCTATGCATGATAGACCTTGCATATTCCAACAGTGTAGTGGTTGTAGTATCAGGCTAGAGGGCTGGGGTATCATGTCCAAACCTCATTCTTCCATGAAACTTACTAATTAGCTTGGGCCTATCACTCTCACTTACCTATTTTACAGAATTTTTTTAAAAAATTTTTGTGAAAAAAAAATGGGGGGGGGGGGGCAAACCAAGCATATCCTGGAGGGAAGGAGAGTATGATTAAAAATGGAATGAATGAGTCAAATTCCTTACTCAAGAAATATAACCTGCCCATCAAATTCTGTAAAGCAAAGATTTACACAAAGAAAGGGAGACGAAATAACATTGAATTATTTACTCTGATGACTCTATGATAAATTATTTATAGCATATAATATGTGACACAGTAAAGTGACAGGTGATAGATCCATATAGAAGTTTGTTTGTATACAAGAAAAAGTAATGGCTTAATTACAGGCACTACTAGTAGTCAACATGCTTTTATGTATATCCTGCTAACCTGTGACTCAATAACCACTGTGATTTGAGTGAAGAGGCTGAAATCAGGGAAGAGCCCACAGGAGATGACAGAATGGTTGAAGCTATTTGCACAGCTTCCTTATTAAGATCATTAGACATGGGTGCCTTCATCAGGGCAGCTTTTGGTGCTTGTCACTGCCTCATCATCAATCAGTGGCAAATTCTTCATGAATCCTTAATCTAGGTCTCCCAGGTTGATTCTAACAATTTTGCAAGGAGCTGCCAAAAATTACTTATTGTTCTGTTAATCATTGCTAATAGGAACAGAGAATGTTTTGAGATTCCCCATGAAAATCATACTAATTAGAAATGTCTGAATTCATACAACTCCTCAGAGATTAATTTATTCATCATAATCAGTTAATCACTTTTCCCTTACATAATTAGACAACGACTAGTGAAAAGGAAAGATCTTTTTTGTTCTGTTGGGAAAAAAGAAGGCTATTGTGAGCTGACAGGAGCAGAATGGGAAGCAGAGATGTTCCACTTGCTTAGCAGTAGACATGCAAACCCAACACATGTTGAGTGGAGTGGCAAGTACCTGCACATGTCCATTTCTCAGAAAATCTATTTTTTAGCTCACAAGTAATACAAGAGTAGGACATTTTAAATAAAAGAATAGGACATTTTTTTTTTGCCTAGTGGAATGGAGATTCCTATTCCATCTTTTATTGAAGACATGTAGGGATGACTTTCTCCCTTGATGTTGTGGATATTCAGTTAGTCTCTTTTTGTATATAAAGAAAAGTTAATGCCGATGTGGCCAATGCTCTTTCAAAACTGAATGTATGTTTCAGAAAATGAAACTATTAGAAGTATTACATGGACAGAAGATGCAATAAGCTAGTACAACTTGATGGTCATTGTATGTGAAATGCCCGAACTGAGGACAGAAGCCCACACTCAGAATGGGGGGGGGGAAGTACCTGACTCATCCACCATGATAAACTACTGTTTATGAAAGAAATCCAGTTATCTGCTACCTATCTGTATTAGTGCTGCAGGATTCTGTAGGTGCATTAACACAGCTGATCCCCAAGCTTTGCTGTCTGTGTCCCTTCCCATGCAGGTGAGATAGGTAGCAAGGAGAAGCTAAATTTCTTGGCAGTGGCACCCTCTCCTGAATTCCCTCTACTAACAGAATTGTGTTTATTCTATGAAAATTTAGGTGTCATTTCAGTCAAAACATTCTTATTTTCCCAGACTTTTAATTGACCTTTTTCCCCTGCATTTTAGTTGGTTATTTTACACCTAATTATGCATCTTATGGCCTGCATTCTGTCAAGGAATTTTGCTTTTGTATGTTTTATGCTTTGAGCTCAAACACTTCTGAAGAGGAGTCATCTAACTCTTCCAGATGGATGAATAGACAGACAGAGATGGTTAGTTGGCAGTCTCCTACAGCAAAGTCCAGCAACAATTTTATCTGGTCACTTATAACTGCACCAAATGTACAAAATTGTGTTGTGCAGAGATTAGGATGCAGGACCGTTAATTGGGAAGTCTGTATTCCACTGCTATTAGGCCATGAAGATCAATGATGACCTTGAGCCAGTGATTCTCTCTTTCACTCAGAATAACCTGCTTCACAGCAGGGGAGAAGGACCATGTGACTGTTTTGAGAACCTTAGCAGAATTAAACAGCAATAATAAATTAAAAAGTAATACTGAGTGTTCTCTATTCATAAGGAAAAACTTTCCAAAAGTTGCACGGGAAGAGACAGATGTCATACTTTAATATCCCATTAACCAAGGTTTTCTGCTTATATGCTATAATACCTAAATGCAAGACCTTCAGCAGCTGTGTGAAAATTCAGTTTGTGAAGCTAAGCCTTTTTCTGCCTCAGGATCACCACTGTCTCAAAAACAGAAAAGTCCTTGTGTTTATAAAAGTTGGTTATTTCTTAATTGAAATGGAAGTGCTGTCTTAATTATCATAATGTTTACATACAAAACTAAGCACTGAAAAAAGCCAGGTCTAGAACTTTAGGAACTAGTTGCACATTTTAGAGAGATAAAAGCTCAGGTACAGTGGGAAAGGGATTTCCCCCCCTATGTGGCAATATGTATATGATCCTTCATCTGACAAAATCGTTCATGATTTTATGTGAGAAATGAGGTTCAGCTGCACTGAGATTCAACTCTTTTAATGCACTTTAGCAATGTTTCACACAGGAAAACCAACTTGCAAACTATTGTTAAAGTGTATTAGCCAACATGTGTGAAAGCAGCCAACATCCAGGACCATGGAGTCCTCCTACTCAGCAGGCACCACATCCCTTAAATCCCAAAGAACATTCACAAATGGTGCTCCAAACTGTGGTTCCAACAACACATTCACTCAAGACAGTTTCATTCTTTGAAGAGCTGTGCATCTCAGAATCCCTTCAGTTTAAAATCCTACAGATCTTCACTACTTTCGCGGACCATAATCCTATTATGTTAACCTTAATAGACATACCAAGAAGACAAAGGTGGTCCTGGACTTCCGGTCTGCGGCTCAGCGATGGCGGATGCTCTCCCCTGAAGCTGTCTTCAGGGGATTAAAAAAAAAGAAGACGACAAAGGTGGTCCTTAAATACATTTTTACTTAAAGAAAAAAAATTGTAAATGAAGTAGAATTTCAAAACTTTTTAAAGGAAAATATACAACCGAAAGTCCCTATTGAAATAATTTGGGATACGTTCAAGACCTATGTCAGGGGATGGTTTATTAGACAGAATGTGTGTGGGGGAAAGCAGCAAAATGAAAAACCTGGACAGATACGAGAAAAAATAAAGGAAGAAGAAGTAAAAATGAAGATAACAGGTTCAAATGTACAATCCATTAAAAATAAAATCAAAGCTCTGCAACACCAGTTAAACTGTGTTTTAACTCAAGAAATTGCAAAGAAGATCAGCTATGCAAGACAATTTTACTTTGAGAATGCCAATAAGCCCACGAGGTGGCTTACTTATAAGTTAAGAACAGAATGAGATAAGAAGATAATAGTCTGAAAAATGAAGTGGGGGAAGAAAAATATACTCTAAAAGATTTAAAAGAAGTGGTGGAACAATATTATAAGAAATTATATCAAAGTGAAGAGATACACCACGATAAGATAAATCTTTTTTTAAAAAAAAATATAGAGAGGAAATTTACTGAAGACCATTTTTTTAAAAAAATGATGCAATCTCCATTTGCGAAATAGTGGAAGCAATAAGAAGTTTAAAAAAAGAAGAAAGAAAAACACCTGAACTAGATGGAATTCCATCAGAATTTTATAAAATCTATGAAGATTTATTTTATTTATTTATTTAACCTTCAACTTTATATCCCGCTCGAATCCTCTTTTTCACAGAGGGTCTCAGAGCGGCTTACAATTGGTGCTAGTCACACAAGTTTTTCCCTAACTAGGGCCACAGAGTTGTATAGGGTAGGGTTACCTATCAGCACCCTTGTGGTGGTGGTTGGGATGTTCGTTCCTCGGCTTCGGCACTCGGTACTTCATTTGGCTCAGCATTCTGTTCGTCCCGGCGGGCTTCATGATCCAGCGATAGTTCTTCCTATGGGGTGCACGACTCGCGTCTTCTGCTGGTCCCAGCCACATCCTTCTAGCTCTGCTGCGCCAGCGTCTGATGTCATCATTGTGCCCCGTCTCAGCAGCCGCCTGGGTGTTTTCCTCTCTCCTGGCCACCAGGGATCGCCATGTCGATCGCTGTAACTTGCTGCCACCGCCATCTCGCGGTGATATTGTTGAGGTGATATTACCACTGAAAAGTGTAATAACTAATATTAGGGATAAAGGTTTGATGCCACATTCATGGAAACAAACTCAAATTACTTTAATACATAAACAAGGAACAGAACTTAATGATGTTAAAAACTACAGACCAATATCCTTCCTTAACATAGACTATAAAATATATGCTTATATATTTGCAAGTAGATTAAAAAGGGTGTTATTACAAGTTATCCATAGAGATCAGGTGGGCTTCCTGCCAAAAAGGCAAATAAAGAACAATATAAGAACAATACTAAATGCCCTGGAATTCTGTGAACAAAACCCAGACAAATGTATGGCTTTGATATTTATAGATGCTGAGAAAGCCTTAGATAATTTAAATTGGAATTTTTAATTGGAAAAATTAAATAGATGGGAGGCAGGTGACTTTTTTTGATAATGATCAATGCCATATATGACAAACAGTTTGCCAAGATAATAATAAATGGCGACTTAACTCAAGATATAGAAATTTTAAAAGATACAAGTCAAGGTTGCCCCTTGTCTCCATTATTGTTTATTTTTGTATTAGAAACCTTACTAGAACAAGTTCGAAATAATAAGGAAATTAAAGGTTTGTAAGTAAAAGGTGAACAATTTAAAGTACAGGCTTTTGCCGACAATATGGCATTTATATTGGAAGAACTTAAATGCTCTTTAAAACAACTATTGAAAGTACTATATTTAGGGGGATCCGGTTCCGGTCGCAACAAGGACGGTCGTGGTCGGGGTGTGCTCCTGACCGAGAATCGCCCTATCGCCCTACCTTCGAGAAAGAGGTCGCCCAACGGGTGTCCAAACTTTCAACGAGGGACAAGGAAAGTCTCTCCAGCAGGGAGCTCTGTTTTTCCGGGCAGCATAAGAACATAAGAACATAAGAGACGCCAATGTTGGATCAGGCCAAAGGCCCATCCAGTCCAACACTCTGTGTCACACAGTGGCCAGAAATACCAGTGCCATCAGGAGGTCCAGCAGTGGGGCCAGGACATTAGAAGCCCTCCCACTGTTGACCCCCCCAAGCAACAAGAAGACAGAGCATCACTTGCCCCAGAGCCCCTAGCTATACCTTGTGGCTAATAGCCACTGATGGACCTCTGCTCCATATGCTTATCTAATTCCCTTTTGAAGCCGTCCATGCTTGTAGCACCCACCACTTCCTGTGGCAGTGAATTCCATGTGTTAATCACTCTTTGGGTGAAGAAGGACTTCCTCTTATCCGTTCTAACCCAACTGCTCAGCAATTTTATGGAGTGCCCACGAGTTCTTGTCTTGTGAGAAAGGGAGAAAAGTACCTCTTTCTCTACCTGCTCTTTCCCATGCATAATCTTATAAACCTCGATCATGTCACCCCTCAGTCGTCTTTTCTCCAAGCTAAAGAGCCCTAAGCGCTTTAACCTTTCCTCATAGGGAAAGTGTTCCAACCCTTTTATCATTCGAGTTGCCCTTTTCTGCACTTTTTCCAAAGCTATAATATCCTTTTTAAGGTGTGGTGCCCAGAACTGCACACAGTATTCCAAATGAGGTCTCACCATTGATTTATATAGGGGCATTATTATATTGGCTGATCTGTTTTCAATACCCTTCCTAATAATCCCCAGCATAGCATTGGCCTTCTTTATTGCAGTCACACACTGTCTCGACATTTTCAGTGAGTTATCCACTACAACTCCAAGATCTCTCTCTTGCTCAGTCTCTGCCAGTTCAGACCCCATCAATGTGTATTTATATTTAGGATTTTTGGCTCCAATGTGCATCACCTTGCACTTGGCCACATTGAACCCCATTTGCCATGTTGACGCCCACTCGCCCATCCTTGACAGATCCCCTTGGAGTGCCTCACAATCCTCACTGGTTTTCACCACCCTGAACAACTTTGTATCATCCGCAAATTTAGCCACTTCACTGCTTACTCCCATCTCCAAATCATTAATGAACAAGTTAAAAAGCAGTGGACCAAGTACTGATCCCTGCGGTACCCCACTGCTTACCACCCTCCACTGAGAAAATTGCCCACCTACACTCACTCTCTGTTTTCTATGAACTAGCCAGTTTTTGATCCATAAAAGGACTTGTCCTTCTATCCCATGATTTTTGAGCTTACTTAGGAGCCTTTGATGAGGAACTTTATCAAAAGCTTTCTGGAAGTCAAGGTAAATAATATCTATTGGATCCCCCTTGTCCACATGTTTGTTCACCCCCTCAAAGAACACTAACAGGTTAGTGAGACAAGATCTTCCCTTACAGAAACCGTGCTGAGTCTGCCTCAATAGGTTTTGTTCATCTATGTGCCTACTAATTCTTTCCTTAATAATGGTTTCCACCAATTTACCCGGTATCGACGTCAGACTGACTGGCCTGTAATTTCCCGGATCTCCTCTGGAACCCTTTTTAAAGATGGGAGTGACATTAGCTACCTTCCAATCCTCAGGAATGGAGGCAGATTTTAAGGAAAGATTACATATCTTTGTCAGGAGATCTACAAGTTCACATTTGAGTTCTTTCAGAACTCTCGGATGTATGCCATCTGGGCCTGGTGATTTTTCAGTTTTTAAGTTGTCTATCAGTTTTAGGACCTCCTCTCTCATCACCTCAATCTGACTCAGGTCTTCCAACACCCCTCCTGAAATCAGTGGTTCTGGAGTGGGCAAGCACTTCTCATCTTCCACAGTGAAGACGGAGGCAAAAAATGCATTTAGCTTCTCAGCCATTTCCCTATCATCCTTCAATACTCCTTTTACCCCTTGGTCGTCCAAGGGCCCCACTGCCTCCCTGGCTGGTTTCCTGTTTCTAATGTATTTGAAGAAAGTTTTATTGTTGGTTTTTACGTTTTTTGCTATATGCTCCTCATATTCCCTTTTTGCCTGCCTGACCTCAGACTTGCATTTTATTTGCCATAGCCTGTGTTCCGTTTTATCAGCCTCACTGTGACTAGCTTTCCACTGCTTAAAGGAATTCTTTTTACTTTTTACAGCCTCCATTACTCTGTTTGTTAACCATGCAGGCTTTTTCCTATACCTGTTTGTGCCTTTCCTAACCTGCGGAATATATATTTTTTGAGCTTCTAGGATCGTAGTTTTAAATAGATCCCAAGCTTCCCCAATTGTTTTGACCCTTTCTACTTTTCCTTTCAGTTTCCTCCCCACGTGTCCCCTCATATCAGAGAAATTACCCCTTTTAAAGTTAAAAATGGTTGTGTGAGTCTTTTTGGCCAATTCTCTATTTGTACAAATGATGAACTCAACAACATTATGATCACTGTTTCCAAGCGGTGCAATCACTTTTACATCTCTCACCAGGTCTTGAGTGTTACTTAGGACCAAATCAAGGATCGCCTCTCCCCTGGTAGGTTCCGTGACCATCTGCTCCATAGCACAGTCATTTAGAGTGTCTAGAAACTCAATCTCTTTTTCCCGACTAGAACACATATTGACCCAATCAATGTGTGGGTAGTTAAAATCACCTATTATTACACAGTGTTTTTGTCTAGTTGCTATCTTTAAGGCATTCATCATTTTATAATCCTCCTCTATCTTTTGATCTGGTGGGCGATAACAAACTCCCAGTGTTAAGTTTCCTTTTGGCCCCCCTATTTCAACCCATAGAACTTCCAGAAGCGAATCCAATTCACTTAGCCTCTCAATCTTTCTAGACTTTATACCCTCTCTGACATACAGAGCTACCCCACCTCCAACCCTTCCCCCCCTATCCTTCCGATATAATATATAACCGGGAATCACTGTGTCCCACTGATTTTCCTCATCCCACCAAGTTTCAGAAATACCCACAATGTCTATTTTTCCCTCCGACACCAAGCACTCCAACTCCCCGATTTTACCTCGGACACTTCTAGCATTTGTATAGAAACAGCTGTAATTTCCCTTACAAGTTAAGCCTGCATCCTTCCTCTTGCTATCTCGAGTCGTTGTCCGGCAGTCCATGTCACCAGCCATGGCCTCTGTGGACAATTTCAATCCACCTCCCTGTAGAAAAGCAACCGGTACCCCCTCACCTCTCTCAGATGAGCCAACCCGAACCAGAGACTTTTCATCTCCTGTCGGCTTTCCCCCAATATTCAGTTTAAAAGCTGCTCTGCCACCTTTTTGATTTTAAGTGCCAGCAGCCTGGTTCCTTCTCGGGACAAGTGGAGACCGTCTCGCCTGTACAGCTCCCTCTTGTTCCAAAAAGTATCCCAGTGCCTAACAAACCTGAACCCTTCCCCCCTACACCATCGTCTCATCCACGCATTGAGACTCCTGATCTCTGCCTGTCTCTCCGGCCCTGCGCGTGGAACAGGTAACACTTCTGAGAAGGCTACCTTGGAGGTCCTGGACCTAAGTTTCCTGCCCAGCAGCCTAAATTTCTCCTCCAGGACCTCACGACTGCATTTCCCCACATCGTTGGTGCCGACATGCACCACGACCACTGGCTCCTCCCCAGCACTATCTACCAGCCTATCTAAAACACGCGTAATGTCCGCTACCTTCGCACCAGGCAGGCAAGTCACCATACGGTCAGTACGCGGGTTCGCCACCCAGCTGTCTACCTGCCTAAGGATCGAATCACCCACTACCAAGAGCCCCCCTCCCACCCTGCTCAGGGATGGTTCCTTGGTGCAAAAGGAGAGCCGCTCACCAGCTGGGGAAGAGGTCCCTTCTGAGGGCACATTCCCCTTATCCTCAGCATGGTGCCCTGTTTCCCCTAGACCCTCATGCTCCCTGACAGCAGCGGGGCTGCCAGATCCAGAGTGGGACGAAGCTAACAAGTCCCCGAGAGTCTTTTCTGTGTGCCTAGCTGACTGTCTCTGCTTCTCCAGGTCAGCCACCTTGGCCTCAAGGGAGCACACACGTTCCCTGAGAACCAGGAGCTCCTTGCACCGAGGACACACCCAAGACTTCTGCCCAGTGGGCAGATAGTCATACATGTGACACTCCGTGCAAAACACTGGATAGCCCCCAACCCCCTGCTGGCATTCTGGCTTCATAATTCTTTTAAAATAAATAAATATAATCCCCCTTTTAAACCCTTGGTATTTATGTGGGTTTTGTTATCAAGTCAAATTATTTTACGGGAAAGACAAAGAGCCTAGGGCCTTGTCTTTCTGGCTCTTTTTGGGCTTCTTACAGCGCCCCTAGTCTAAGAGTCCCTAGGCTAAGAGCCACAGGCAAAGAGCCCTTTAGCTCACCCTTCGGCTCGTGCCAGAGGCTCGTGCCTCTGCCAAGGTGCTTCCTTAAATAGAGGCCTCCCCCAGCAGAGGTCAGGCAGCAGCTATTCAAATTCAAATTCACCCAGGCACTCAATCACAGGCAAAACAATGCCCCTTCCACTTCCTCTCAATTACAGGCAATCCCAGTCAAACAATGCCCGTTCCTCTCCCACACTCAATCAGCCAGGACTCTGCAAGAACTCTAAGTGCTTCCACACACTGCTAAACACAGTTTTCCCACAAAATATCCTTAGCTGAATTCTCTCAGCTGAAAGCAAGTAAAAGAAACCCACTCACCTCTCTCACAGCTCTCTCTCCTGCTCCTGCTCAGAGCTCAGCTGGTCTCCTCTGCCTCTGGCAAGGTGCTTCCTTAAATAGAGGCCTCCCCCAGCAGAGGTCAGGCAGCAGCTATTCAAATTCAAATTCACCCAGGCACTCAATCACAGGCAAAACAATGCCCCTTCCACTTCCTCTCAATTACAGGCAATCCCAGTCAAACAATGCCCGTTCCTCTCCCACACTCAATCAGCCAGGACTCTGCAAGAACTCTAAGTGCTTCCACACACTGCTAAACACAGTTTTCCCACAAAATATCCTTAGCTGAATTCTCTCAGCTGAAAGCAAGTAAAAGAAACCCACTCACCTCTCTCACAGCTCTCTCTCCTGCTCCTGCTCAGAGCTCAGCTGGTCTCCTCTGCCTCTGGCAAGGTGCTTCCTTAAATAGAGGCCTCCCCCAGCAGAGGTCAGGCAGCAGCTATTCAAATTCAAATTCACCCAGGCACTCAATCACAGGCAAAACAATGCCCCTTCCACTTCCTCTCAATTACAGGCAATCCCAGTCAAACAATGCCCGTTCCTCTCCCACACTCAATCAGCCAGGACTCTGCAAGAACTCTAAGTGCTTCCACACACTGCTAAACACAGTTTTCCCACAAAATATCCTTAGCTGAATTCTCTCAGCTGAAAGCAAGTAAAAGAAACCCACTCACCTCTCTCACAGCTCTCTCTCCTGCTCCTGCTCAGAGCTCAGCTGGTCTCCTCTGCCTCTGGCAAGGTGCTTCCTTAAATAGAGGCCTCCCCCAGCAGAGGTCAGGCAGCAGCTATTCAAATTCAAATTCACCCAGGCACTCAATCACAGGCAAAACAATGCCCCTTCCACTTCCTCTCAATTACAGGCAATCCCAGTCAAACAATGCCCGTTCCTCTCCCACACTCAATCAGCCAGGACTCTGCAAGAACTCTAAGTGCTTCCACACACTGCTAAACACAGTTTTCCCACAAAATATCCTTAGCTGAATTCTCTCAGCTGAAAGCAAGTAAAAGAAACCCACTCACCTCTCTCACAGCTCTCTCTCCTGCTCCTGCTCAGAGCTCAGCTGGTCTCCTCTGCCTCTGGCAAGGTGCTTCCTTAAATAGAGGCCTCCCCCAGCAGAGGTCAGGCAGCAGCTATTCAAATTCAAATTCACCCAGGCACTCAATCACAGGCAAAACAATGCCCCTTCCACTTCCTCTCAATTACAGGCAATCCCAGTCAAACAATGCCCGTTCCTCTCCCACACTCAATCAGCCAGGACTCTGCAAGAACTCTAAGTGCTTCCACACACTGCTAAACACAGTTTTCCCACAAAATATCCTTAGCTGAATTCTCTCAGCTGAAAGCAAGTAAAAGAAACCCACTCACCTCTCTCACAGCTCTCTCTCCTGCTCCTGCTCAGAGCTCAGCTGGTCTCCTCTGAGCCATCCTTCCTGAGCTAACCACCCACTGCCCTCGCCTCCGCAGAAGGCCAGCCAGACTGGATGGGGAGGAGGGGGCGTAAGAAAGCAACCGAGTCCGGGCTGAGGAGGGGGCGGAAATCCGAAGGCCAGGAAGGAAGGAGTCCAGCCCCAGCCACTGAAATAAATATATATTTGAAAAAAAAGAAATAAAGAAAGATTTAGATAAATAGAAATCATTGCAACTATCACTGTTTGGAAGAGTACCAACTGTAACAACTTTTTGCTCAGGGGGCCCATGTTTTTCTCAGGGGGCCTACCACCAATGTTCCCTCTAAGCTGTGGAGTTTTGTGAGCAAAACTTCTACTTTGTGAGCTACTGCCATTAAAGTTGTGAGAGAGCAATTTGGCTGCCGCATAAATTAGTTTGCTCTGGAGCCATCCTTCCTGAGCTAACCACCCACTGCCCTCGCCTCCGCAGAAGGCCAGCCAGACTGGATGGGGAGGAGGGGGCGTAAGAAAGCAACCGAGTCCGGGCTGAGGAGGGGGCGGAAATCCGAAGGCCAGGAAGGAAGGAGTCCAGCCCCAGCCGGAGGAGCAGGAGGGTGCTGCCCGGCAGAGGCGATGGCACAGACCCGCCAGATCTTGGTTATTCCCCCCCCCGCCCTTAGCCAGGCTCTTCCTCCGCCCGGGCTGCAACGGGACTTGCCAGCCGGGGAGAGACCAGGCAGGGCACGCTGGGAGGGAGGCTGCTGCACGGTAAACAGGGCGGCGCCGGACCTACCCCGGGGGCGGGGAGGAGGAGGAGGCGACCGGGGCCAAGGTACGTTAATCCATCAGGGGGGCCACCTGAGCAGAAAAACCTTATCAATACTGCTGGGCTAGCCTCCCCAGTGGCTTTACACTCTACCACCCACCTTTCCTCCACCTGACAGGCAATTGTCTATCAGGTGCAGGAGCAGGGGCAGAGCATTGAAAGCCATTGGGGAGGTTGCCCAAGCAGCATCTCCTTAGCAATCCTGCTGGCTGAGCCTCCCTGATGCCTTCAGACACACTACCCCTCCTACATCTGACAGAAAACCTTCTGTCAAGGGTTGGAAGGGGTGTGGAGTCCTTAAATCCATCAGGGAGGCTTGCTCAGCAGGATTTCCTTAGTGCTGCTGCTGGCCTAGCCTCCCTGATGCCTTTAGACACAATCCCTCCTACACCAGACATGTGAGTGTTTGTCAGGTGTAGGAGTCCTTGAGAGAACAGTTCTGACAGAACTATGGCTTGCCCAAGGTCATCCAGCAGCTGCATGTGGAGGAGTGGGGAATCAAACCCATTTCTCCCAGATAAGTGTCCATGCTTCTAACTAATACACCAAACTGACTCTAGATGTGCATTAAATTGCACAGTGATGAGGAAAGAAAGCCAGCATGCACAGGCTTGCATCCAGCAAAATCACCAAACCTACCTCATCAGTACAAACAGCTTACACACACCTTAAATATATACTTTTTCTATTATCAAAAAAGCACTTTACATGTACAAACAGTAAATATCTTTATTTCTTATTGTGTTTCTCTTATTTCCCTCTTGAATTTTCTAATGTTCAGTTTCCAGACTTGGTCAGTGCTATTCTATGCATGTTTACTTATAAGTCCTCATAAGTTCAGTGGGACTTACTCCCAAGTATAAATGTGAATGTCGGGGCGGGGGAGCAGAAAAATTTGCAAGCAAAAACCATCCTTTGCCCCATTTTTTCCTGAAATTATTTTTTTAGTGTTTCCACAAAATTTGGAAATTTGGGGAAGTACTGAAAAAGCTCCTTTGAAATAACAAATGAATTTAAAAAAAAAAAAAACCAAGATGAGCGTACTGTAGACATATCTAGCTCTTAAATCAAAGATGTGTTTCTGCACCTAGAAGGATATCTAATCTTCATGAGGGGAACATGCAGTGTTTTTATTGTGTCTCAACAACCACATTCCTTCTGTTTGCCTTTTGACCCAAGATGGTTGACCTTATCACTTTTCCTTCAAACCACTGTGACACATTTACCCACAGACTGGGTAAGGAGTAGCTTATTGCCCTACCTTGCAGGAGGGAGGAAAAAAGATCAAAAGAAGGTGGGGCAGAAATTGCCTCAAAGCATCACAGGAAAACTGAAAGCTTCTTTGAGAGTTTAGCTCTCTCTAACCAGATAGCAAAAGTTCATGTGTTGACAGCATTGGGTGCATCAGCTTGCAGTTTTCTCTTAGGTATTGGGTATATTTACAATTCTGCTTGTGTAAAACTAAAGGTATTCATAACTTTTAAATTCCATACATATGCCAAATGTTGCAATTGTATATGCTAAATTAGTTATAAATTATTCATTTTATGTTGTTAAAGCTAAACATTAGTTTATGTTTGATAGGACAGTAAATACTGCACACATTTCAGTTTTTTTACCAAAACAAAACCCAGAAAAAAGATTTGTGTTTTTTTTGTTTGTTTCTCTGGCTTCAAAATTTTTGGAAATTTTACATATCTACTCCCAAGTAAGTATAATTTTGCTTGCAAGGTGTAAAACTTTAGCCAGGTAGTGATTAAATCCTCCACTGGGTGGTGGAGGCACAAGACCGTTCAGGCCAGAGGCTAAAATTACTTAACTGTACCACTGGTTTAAAAAGTGACTTGCCATGTGGTGTGGCAGACTTCTCTTCCTAGAAACACCACCCCAAAGCTCCTTGTGTGTATCTTTGGATCCCAGCTCTTGTTCTAATCTAAACCACTTGGAAAAATAAAACTGATAATGTACTTGGCTGCAGACAAAACTCCTACTGCAGTATACTTCAGAATTTGCCAGGAAAACTATCATGACGGCACACTCTGACTTAGTGTGTCGCTGAGCAGCTTTCTCTTGCTTCTATTTATATAAAAGAGAGTATGTTTCACATAGGATAAAGAATCACATACAGTTTTTCTGAACATTGCACTTGGTAACTCAGGGTTAACGCTAGCAATCCTAAATCTCCCCTGACTAGAACTTGTCAGTGAGGCTAAGCAAGTGAAATATATATAGTTGGGGCTGTGCTGACAGGTTGAATTATTGTCTTCTGTGAACTGATCTGACTACAAAGTCAGTTTTGCTTCAGACTTCACTTGACTTTAACCCTAACCTCATGGGGAAAACCTGGTATTATAGCCTCCTAAACCACTTGGTCCTTTATGAACATAATTACATTTACAGGAAGGCTTCTGGGTTTTGTTTTAAATATGACTTACATACTGCTTGTTCACATAGCTGTAGAAATTTTCCAGTGAATTCCTGCTCTGTGAGGTAATGATTCTATGGACTGTAGAATCTGAAAACATCTTTGCTCACCTTATTATTTATTAAAGATGAATATTGCAACTCTCAAACCATGTCATACCACTGGATCTTAGTAAATGAGTTGTGGGTAACAGTTAACTCTCAGAAGGTCTGATAATATCTTTCTTTTCTACCATTAATCTCTCTTCCTCTAGAATAATGTTGACTAGTACTACACAAATTCATACAGTGCTCAGTTTCTTACTGGGTAGAATTCTGAGAAGAGAACTCACTGATATGGCCTCTGTTCTGGGTATGGGAGGTATCTAGAGAGGTAAGCAGAAATGTGCTGAAATGTATATTTTGGACAAAAGATGTTTTTTGAATACATGGTATCCATCCTGACAATTTTGTAAAGAACAAGGTTAGATCCCAGAGGCAGAAGAGGGGCAGCATGGAAAATGAGAGTGTTATATTCAGTCCTCACTCCCCTGCAGCAGGAGGAGGAGGAGGAGGAGGAGGAGGAGGAGG
>NW_015173727.1:292805-310904 GCF_001447785.1 Gekko japonicus
AGAAGAAGAAGAAGAAGAAGAAGAAGAAGAAGAAGAAGAAGAAGAAGAAGAAGAAGAAGAAGAAGAAGAAGAAGAAGAAGAAGAAGAAGAAGAAAGGCTGGCTGAAGTAATGCTGTCCAGGAAGGGGTGTCATTTGTAGGTATGGATCATTTTTGGAGACTGCATTTTTCACTCCAGTCCAGCTAGTACACAGATGTAAAAAAAATCCACCCACTCACACACCATATTTAGTGCAAGGAGCCTCAGTGGGTGATCCCTAAAACTTTAGTATTTATTGCACAATACCTGCTGAGTAGTAAATGACAAAGAAGCTGAAATTCTAAAACAAATATTCTTAAATAGCTTGTGACAATACATTTTAGTTTGTACATGCAATTCCTTTACATAGACTTATGTAAAATGTCGTCCTGTTCAAAATGAAGTTAAGGATCTTTTGAGACTTCCATTTTAACTTCTGAGAGGAGTGTCATTTCCCCACTTCCCAGCTCACTTAATGACACCATTCATTTTATTTGACCTGGTGATGGTCCTCTGCCAATAAAAAACTTTGTTTCCATGTGGGACTTCCCATATTATAATCCACATCGATGCTAGGCACAGTAGCTGGACAATCTGCCTACCAAAAAAAAAAAAAGGAAGGCATGAATTTGTGCAAGTATAGGAGGTTTTAATATTTTTATGTCTTTAAAACCCCCAGAAAATGCATAGGGTTGCCAACTCTGGGTTAATAAATTTCTGGAGATTTGAGGGTGGAGGCTGGTGAGGGCACGGTATTAGGAGGAAATGGAGTTCAGTAGGGATATAATGCCTCTCTCCAAAGCAGCCATTTTATCTGTAGTCTGGAAATCACTTGTAATTCTGGGATATCTTCAGACCCCACCTGGAGGTTGGCAACCATAGACAAGAAATAGGCAGGGCCCATACTTTGGCAGTAGCCATTATTAGACTTTATCAAGACCTATACCCTAGACGTTCTTAGCCCAAGAATCAGAACTATGACCATGCTGTATTTATGTAATTTCATGACTCAAGAGACTATTTGCATGGGATTCAACTGTGTGGGGGGTGTGTGTGTGACCATTTTACAAATTGATACCCACACAAATTACAGTTAGGCCCAGAAAGAAAAGGGAGGCTAAGTGGATTGAATACATAGAATTAAATGAATATTATTCTTGTTGTATACTTTCATCATCAGTTTTGATATTCTGCATGTTCCTGTTGGTTTTGTAGATATGTTTGCCTTGTGTATACATGCTGTACAGTTTCTTGTGTAATTTGCATGGTATTTATATGTTTAATGCTTATCATTTGTATGCATGGGATACTATGATATATAACACTGATTGTTGATGCTCATATAATATTAAACTGTGCTTACAGTTGGGGGGGGGAACTGCACACATATAATGAATCATGGATATGATCTGATTAAGGGAGAAATGAATAGGAATACTACTGATTTTTGAAACCCAACATGTAACCTTCATTTCATTGTTTCATTGTTCATCCTTTGTGTGAATCTAAACAATGCATCCTCATTTGTAACCACTTTTTCATTCCCCATGCCAATTTTTTCCTATCACATATAAGCAAAGTTAAGACTATTTTAATGGCAATTGCATATAAATTACATATAACAAAAAGAGATATGAAATGCCATAAAAGAACCAAATTGGGAATACCAGCAATAAAAATTAGGCTAAATGAAGAGGTTAACTACCAAATTTATATATCCATAGGAAGAGAATAAAATAGGGTTGCCAGGTCCTACCTTGCTTCCAGTGTGGGGGGGGAGCTCTCGGGTCAGTTCCATGATCTTTTTGTGTGCACACAGAATGTGAGTACCATGATGACATCACCCAAAAGTGACAATCACATTACCGACATCAGGATGACGCTCATGTTTTTGGGCAAAACTCTATGGTTTGAGGCTGATTTTACCATAGAATTTTGCCCAAAAACTAGAGTGTCACCCCCAATGTCAGTGACGTGATGACATCACTTCCAAGTGATGTCATTACATTGCACTGGGGGCCATATGAAGGTGGGTTTCACTTGCAAAAGGGCCCACAAAAGCAGGGAAACCCCACCTGGACCAGGAGCCTGGCAACCCTAGAATAAAAACAAGGATTTGGGAATCAGAACAGCAGAGATGAAACATTCAAGATCATAATTCGAGTAAAAAATCATGTCCCTGTCCTGTCCTCAAATCAAGAGCCTGTATATTTCAACACAAGAAAAAGTGCAGACATTTTATGTTTGGCAGTATGGAGAAGCAGAAGGGAAAGGAAGTGTGAAGCAGTGTGTTTCCTGTCCACTCCAATCGCTGTTCAATAACTATTTTAGATACTAGATGAGTGCCTAGTTGCTGGGAAAGAAACTACACGCTGAAGTTCTAGGAATCATGTTTAAAAGACAATAGAGGTTATTCATTTCCCAGAGGAAAAGAATGTAGCATGTCATAAGCTATTTTCATTCTAGTTTAACAATGTTAATTGAAACCCAAACTGGCAATAAGATTGTTGAAATTTCAGAGACTGAACACAAGGTAAGATGTGGTGTCAATGGAGAAAGTCATGTGTAGCTTAAAATGTGCAAAGACAAAAAGTGACAGACTATAATTATTACTCACAAGAAAAAGAAAAACAGGTCTTGAAGTTCATTTCAGGCATACTAATTTTGGAACACCAGTGAACAAGAAAATCTTCAAATGTCAGTCTGCTTAAAACACAAGCCTACTAATTATGGATGCCATCCAACTGCATTAAAATCAATGGGAGTTTTGCAACTGAATTAAATGGGAGGTATGTTGATGGCAACAACTATTTTATTCCATTACCTAATCTGTATCTGTGTGTATTTACAACCCAAAATGATTACACTACACATTTGGTAGGGTCATTAAAATTGTGTTTTTGTTGTCAAACAATGGCTTTCTGATGGGGATGTCTTTTGTTGCTAAAATAAAATTACCCTGGATAATATGTTGTTTCAAACTCAGAGGAGAGCCAATGCTTCAAAGATTATACTATATAAGAAACATAAAGTGCTTTAAAACAAAATGAAATAGAAAATGTGGTACGCAACATTCCTTGAATAATGATACAAGTGTATGAGCTATGGGTTCCATTTGCAACGGCTCAAAAACTTCATTTCTTCTTCTTTTGAGGTTGCCTCAATTACTCACTGTAATTTCTGCCCTTCCATACAGAAGTATGTTGTACAGTGCCTGTAACACTGAATGTTTCTATGGAAGTACCATTATTCAATACCTATACTACTTCCAACACTGCTACTATTAATAATGATGAACCCCCTAAAATGAGCAAGATAGAATAAAGGAATGTTATAGAGCATGTGAATGATCATTTCCATAGTCTTTTATTTGAACAATACGGACTGTAGGATTGTTAATGATCATAGAAAATTTGTGTTTATTATATGGGTTGACTAGTGTGTAATGGAGAATAACTGACTTTAATCTGGTTTGCATGTGTTTTGCTTCCAGGTCTGTTATTATAAACTAATGTTCACAGTAAAACTCTTTAAATGCATGGGCCTTCTTTTTAAAAAAGGAAAGAATAAAATTGGGGGGGGCGGTTTGCCTTGAAGTATGCAATTCAGATAATATATCTTCATTAAGGTCACAAACTAGCAGAAATTAGGCACTACCCATTAATTCCAAAAGCATAAATTAAGTCACATTGAAATAAATAAGACCTGTATTTGTACTCAGCAATCAGCCCCATGCAGCTGAACACAATGTATTTCCAGTAAGCATGCTTAGTATCACATCTTTTGACTGCATTGTGTGCTAAACATAGATGATGTCTTGTATCCTTGCTTGGTCTGAATTCAGTCTTCTGCCCTTCCAAAAAATTACAATAAAGGTTCTCCTCCCCTGACCTCGTGTGAAGGCATAAATGTTGTTCTTTGCTGAGCTACTTTCATGTTGTTCTGCAGTAGGAAATGAAGTTTCCCACTGCACCAAATGTCGTTGAATTCGTTCAGTTGTAGGACTGTTGGAACCACAGAACTTTGAACCTATGTGCCCTGAAATATACGTATGTCATCATCACAGTACATTGGGGCTCCATTTGTTTGAACAACTAAGCTCCAGTAGCCACATGAGAAACCTGGGCCACAAATCCAGTCCACACTCCATTAAACAAGCCATTGTCTGCTATGTAATCAACACAGCCATAGATACAGTCCTATAAAAATTTAAGGGGCAAAGACAGACTCAGGCTTCCTCAGGACAAGCAGGGATGCCTGTTTCTTTTGCATTCCCACCTGAATGTAGAGAGAGCAGAGCTCATCTGTGAAATGAGTTCTGTTTGGAGCTGACTTTATATGTGCGAATGAGATTTACTGAGCGTTACTTGTTAAGATACAGCTGCTCCCTGGATTGCATTGCTCACAGAAGGAATGTGTGGTGCACACATGGTGTTGAAAAGGCAAGAAAGTGAAGTATGAAATAAAACTGCTGGAACAGATATAGAATGATTGACGGGGTGTGTTTTCTGCTGAGTGCAATCTGTTAGAGGGTACAAGAGAGATAACAGAGTAATATCTAAAGGCTGTTTTTTCCTCATTTATTAAACCACGATGAATTAGCTTAAATTACATATTACTTCTCTCACCTGCCTTATATCATTTCTTTTCACTTACCAAAATAATACAAAAAAACACATTGAATACAGAGAAAACATTGTGTCATGACATCCTGTGTGTGTATGTCATAATTTCATAAAGGTTTGAACCTCCCCCCCCAGTTCAGTCTCTCATTTGACAACATGATCATACTGTTAGAAGGAACACTCATTCTGAATGTTTACTATTCCAGACATCATGGAATACTACTAGTATGTTGGTTCTCCAGGAGCTAGCACAATCAGCTCCAAATTTTAATTCAAAAAGAAATATCTGGGGGGTGGTAGTTGGAAAGGGGCATTCAGAACATTGGTGCTATGAATTCATGTGATCTTCATTAAAGGTAATGCAAGGCAGAACTGGTCTGGGCTGGAGAGGCCCCTGCCAATGGGGAGGGAGCAGTGAGTGGCTTTATAAAGAGCTAAATACCCTCCTAGGCAGTCTTTTTTCTGGATGCTACTGACACACCCACCTTCCCATGAGATATTGCAGTAGCTTTTGTAGGGCCAAGAAGGAATTTGCGGGTTTTCGTGGATTGTCTTTAGAGGAAACATTTTCTTTTCTTTTCTTTGCCTGCTTTGTCCTAGAGAGAGTAGTGTCTATAAAAGGCCTGGTTTAGACTAGCCAGGTGAGAATTAGTTGGCAAGAATAGGTTGGGTCACTCAATATAGGTTGGGATAATTGACAAACACCCTGACACATTGGGTGTGATGGAGAATGTGTCCTAAACAGTCCTTACAGTGGGGTGCATGAGGACAGAGTGCCATTGGTGCTAAGCAGCATCACTGCAAACTTGATAAGGGCCTTATGAAACATTAAGGGAGGAGGACAAGGAGGAGGAAGAGGCTTGGCATCTCTTGGCCCATAGTGCATGTGCAGGGGAAGATTGACAAGGCCAGCAGATGAGCTGGCCAAGTTTGGCAAAATGGTGGACCTGCTCATAAAAGGCCACCATTGGTCGGCTGCCTAGTTGAGTATACCCTCAAATAGGTCATCATATCTTAATAAACAATTATATAAATTAGCCATTTAAATGAATAAACGAGTTGAACCCAAGTTGTCTTGTGTCCTCATTTGGGAGTTGTTGGGGTTGGGAAGAAATGCAACCCCCCCCCCACATTTGAGATGAGCAAAACCTCCATTTTGCATTTTAATAGTTTTATTCCCTCTGGGTAGAGAATAGGCTGAAAAGGAAGAGGTCCCTCAATGGCTTTCCAGGCTCACCTCAGCTCACCTTCATACAAATGCTAATAGATCTAGATAGAGACAATGGGATGGCCAAGGTCCCCCCTTTCTCCCTCCTTCAAGCAGGGACCAGAGTTTGGGGAAAACAAATTGCTAGAAAGTCTCCAGGGAAGCGATTCCTGGAGATCTCCAGCAAATGCCTCTTTGACCTGGCGTGACCTGGGCAGTGGGTGGAAAAATAGATATGATAAAATCTCCTTGCAACAGGAAGGAAGTCTCTTTTTCTGGGATGCTGACTCCATGAAAGGATGTAGACCTCTCCTCTGGGAAGGCAGCCATTGACCATGTGCTCACCTAAAGAGCTGGTGGGAACTTTGAGGTAGGGATTTGTAACTACCTAAACTAAAACTACCTAAGCTAAGTAAAAACAAGACCTGGAGCTGACTGTGGCTCGAACCATGAGCTACTCATTGCAAAATTCTGACTTAAACTGAAGAAAGTTGGAATGACCACTAGGGCATTCAGATTTGACCTAGATCAGATCCCTGATGAATATACAGTGGAGATGAGGAATAGGTTTAAGGGACTAGATTTAGCAAAGTTTATTATTTTTTAACAAGTTACATAGAAAAGAGCCATACATTTTAAAATAGCTAGCCAAATATCTTGCTCACATGATCATATTTGCATGGAGATTCCCATTCCCCCTTGTTTTAATTTGTATTCAATAACATACACTATTAAACCAAGCATCTATTCCCATTATAAAACTAATTAATCAATATTCTATCTACTATATTTCATTTTATCAATACTATACTATTATTATTCTATTTTATATCAATATAAAAACAACAGAAATAAACAGGCATAACTTAGCAGTTTAACTATGCTAAAGAAGGCATATATTTCTTCTAAATTAACAATCTAGTCCCTTTAAATATTCTTTCACATTTTTAACACTGTTAGTTTTCAAAATCCCATTAACTAGCAGGCCTAAACATAATATGTTATATTTTCCATACAATCCAGCTCTCACACTGACAAAGCCATACAGCTTTCACCTTATCCTGTAACATCTGGTCTTCTCTCTCAAAATAGTTAAAATCATACACATTCTCTAAATAAGTAACCCCTTAATTATATTTCCCCTGCAATTCCTCTCTAAAAATTCAGACTGCCCATATCTTTTCATCCTCCTTCAATTAGGACATTACATGTACAGAGAGTAAATTGTTTCAAATAAAAAGTCCATATTTTATAGCTTTCATTACTCAGTCAAGACAATGCAAAAGTTGGAAATACTTTGCTTCAGGTTATATTCATAAATCAATTGGGTATCAAATAAGAATGTAAAGCAGGTGTAGAAAGACACAGTAGATAAACAGTTCTTAACAGCTCCAAAGTTCCAGTTTTAGTAGATCTTTATCCCTTCAGCCAATTAAAGCCCTGCAGACTGTCAAAGAGTGCTACTTCTACTTATTTGTAAAGTTTAAGTTTCTCTTGATTTCTTTGAAAATGTCTCATCAAAATCGTTGTTCTTTTGTGCCTTTGATTTTTGAATGTCCCATCCTCTTCTGGCCAGCCTGTGTATGAAAACAAGCAGCCTTGTGTCTCAAACCCTGTATTGGCTACATTATATCCAACCAGCCCATCAAAGCAGTAGCTGGGTAAATCTCTCATTGTAGATATCGAATGTTGAAGCAGGTCCCGTCGTTTTCCATCTTGTATAGTGTCTGACATCATCTGATTTTGTGCCTCTGTGATCTCCTCTTTGAAGCCCTCCCAAAACTCTCCCAAGGCTTCCAGGACAGCACTTGTAATTTTTTTCGTCAATTGGCTTTTTAAGCAGTCCCAATAATCATCTGAGAACATCAGTATATTTCCATCCGTCAAGTAGTCTCTTTCCTCAGATGCAGCCAAGAAAATCATCTTGCACATCGGCAGACAGAGCAGAACAACATTCATTGTGTAACTACGCAGGCAAAAGAACCCTACAGCCCGCTGCCATTTTAGCTCCACGAGAGCCTATTTCCATCTCCATAATTCCAACAAAGTTATTTAAGCGTGAAGTAAGCCTCTGTAATGATATTTCCCAGATAGCAGATAAAAGATTTCAAAGTGTTATTTTGCCCCTCTGTGTTTGATGCAATAACATTCCCGGCACTCTGCCTCGCAGCCCAGCATGGGAGTCTTCCCCCTCCCTTTGCCTCTGGGAGAGATTTATAGGGGCAATTAAATATCCTTTTCTGAACTTGACGATTATAGATAAAAGAAAGGTTACTCACAGGGTCTTCAACAGGATGATTTGCAAAAGGCAAAGGTGAAAAGGAAAGATTTACCCAAATGAATGCAGATTTCCAGAGAACAGCAAGGAGAGATAAGGAGGCTTTCCTGAGTGAACAATGCAAAGTAATAGAGGAAAATAATAGAATGGGAAGGAATAAAGATCTCTTCAAGAAAATTGGAGAAATCAAGGGAGTGTTCCATGCAAAGTTGGCCATGATAAAAGACAAAAATGGTAGGGACCTAACAAAAACAGAAGATATTAGGAAAAGATGGCAAGAATACACAGAAGAGCTATACAAGAAAGACCTCGATGTCCTTGACAACCACGATGGTGTAATCACCTACCTCGAGCCAGACATCCTGGAGTACGAAGTCAAATGGGCCTTAGAAAGCATTACTAATAACAAAGCTAGTGGAGGTGATGGTATACCAGCTGAGCTATTCAAAGTCTTAAAAGATGATGCTGTTAAAGTGCTGCACTCAATATGCCAGCAAATTTGGAAAACACAACAGTGGCCACAGGATTGGAAAAGGTCAGTAAACATTCAAATCCCAAAGAAGGGCAATTCCAAGGAATGTTCAAACTATCACACAATTGCACCAATTTCACATGCTAGCAAGGTCATGCTCAAGATCCTACAAGCTAGACTTCAGCAGTACATGGATAGAGAACTGCCAGAAGTACAAGCTGGGTTTCGAAGAGGTAGATGAACTAGAGATCAAATTGCCAACATTCGCTGGATTATGGAGAAAACAAGAGAGTACCAGAAAAACATCTACTTCTGCTTCATTGACTATGCTAAAGCCTTTGACTGTGTGGATCACAACAAACTATGGCAAGTCCTTAAAGAGATGGGAGTACCAGACCACCTCACATGTCTCTTGAGAAACCTGTATAAGGGCCAAGAAGCGACAGTTAGAACCGGATATGGAACAACTGATTGGTTCAGCATAGGAAAAGGAGTACAACAAGGATGTATATTGTCACCTTGCTTATTTAATATATATGCAGAGTACATCATGCAAAATGCTGGCCTGGATGAATCACAAGCGGGAATTAAGATTGCTGGGGAAAAGATCAACAACCTCAGATATGCAGACGATACCACTCTAATGGCAGAAAGTGAAGAGGACCTAAAGACCCTCTTGCTCAGGGTAAAAGAGGAGAGCGCAAAAGTGGGCTTGAAGCTCAACATTTAAAAAAAACACTAAGATCATGGCATCCAGCCCCATCACTCCTTGGCAAATAGAAGGAGAAGTTGTGGAAGCAGTGACAGACTTAACGTTCCTGGGATCCAAGATCACAGCAGATGGTGATTGCAGCCATGAAATTAAAAGACGCCTGCTGCTTGGGAGGAAAGTGATGGCGAACCTTGACAGCATAATAAAAAGTAGAGACATCACCCTGCCAACAAAAGTCTGTATCATCAAAACAACGGTATTCCTAGTAGTACAGTACGGCTGCGAGAGCTGGACTATAAGGAAGGCCGAGCGCTGAAGAATAGATTCTTTTAAAATGGTGCTGGAAAAAAACTCTTGAGAGTCCCCTGGACTTCAAGAAGATCAAATCAGTCAATCCTAAAAGAAATCAACCCTGACTGTTCTTTGGAAGGCCAGATACTGAAGCTGAAGCTCAAATACTTTGGCCACCAAATGAGAAGGGATCACTCACCGGAGAAGACCCTGATGCTGGGAAAGATTGAAGGTCAAAGAAGAAGGGGACGGCAAAGGATGAGATGGTTAGACAGTGTTATCGAGGCAACAAACATGAAATTAAGCAAACTCCGGAGCACGACAGAAGACAGGAGGGCCTGGCATGATGTGGTCCATGGGGTTGCGAAGAGTCGGACTCAACTGTGCGACTGAACAACAAAGCTAAAGGGGCCTGTCCTGCTTTAACATCTGATAGTGCATGTATAGAGAAAGGGTCAGAGGATTTGTGTTTTTCCCATTTATTTTAGTTTCCCTTGCTCAGTTTAGTACCCTGCTAAAAGTATGCTTGTAAACATTTTATTTTCAATAAATACTTTATCACTTTGGATGCTGGTAGCAGTTCTCTGTACCACATAGACCTCCACCATCTGGGACACGCTATTTTTAAAAGGAGTGCCAGGGGAAGAAAGCAGGCTGCTGGCAAGCAGCTCTTCCTCCAAGGGTGCACAAGCACATAAACTATTCCCATGATGACTAGACACTGGGCAGTGGGGGAGACAGAGATGAGACCTCAGAATTTGGAAGGGAAGCTGGAACTCCTGACCCTCCTTGTGGGCAATTCCAGACAAAGGTCAGGTAGTGGCGGCGGGCTACCCAACAGTGGAAGTAAAGCCCATCCAGGTGTGTAGAAACCCCTAGGAGGGCAGGGCAGAATAGGGCCTGCAGGTCAGAGCAGGCACATTCTGCCACAGGGGTAATGGTAGTTTATTGAGGCAATTCAAATTGGATGTGGATTTTGGGGATTTCACTCCATTTCTGTAATAAAGAATACGTTTGTCATTTTTGTGCAGTTTGTTCCGAGAGTGTTTTGATGGCCTGTATAAATAACTTGGGGTGGGAGCTTAGGGATGCAGGGCTTTAGCTGAAACTTAGCATTCAAAGCCAATTGAAGGAACATTCTCTTTTATGTTTTGGATGTTCTGTTTATCTCTAGAGCTATAAAAGCCAGGCTCTCATTCACCAAGAAACAATGAAGCAATAAACAGTCTTGAAGGCCAGTGCCTGGCTCTCATCATCTTAAACCAAATCAATATAGCATTAATTACTCTATAACTTTAATTACTCAGAGATCTATTAGTGCAGACCTGAAACAATTATTTTGGGGTGAATCTACAGCTAAAAGCACAGATTTTTTTCTTCTGATATAACTATTTAACACTCTGGTCCCATTAGCACCCTCCAGATTTTAATATCCCTTTTGCACATTCCATGCAATAAACTCTTTTATGAGTTGGATTACTGAACTACAAACAACTTCCAACCAACTCTCTTAAAATTCTGGGCATATCAATGCCACTAGAGATGCAGAAGGTTACTACAACATTTCAGTATAGGTTGAACTTCTTTTAGATCACTGCACTGGGGTTTGCTTAAAAAAAGGAAGAAACAAAGCTCCCGGTGACCCGGCAACTGCTGGTTGCCAGGGGCTGATTTGCCGCTCTGAGGAAGACAGGCAGCAACAGAGCCTGACTCCTGGAGTCAGGACCCAGGCAGGGGGCGGAGCCAGCTTGAATAAACAGCAGGGCTCCATTCCCGCCATTTGGCAGTTGTTCCGATGTGCTCATTTGTTGAGCAGCTGAGGAGAGCTGCTGGCCTTCCTGTTTAGGCCCCCTTTTTTCCACGGCGGCAGCAGCGGCCCGAGCCCAGCAGCAGCCCGAATCCAGCTGCAGCGGCCCGGATCCAGCTGCAGGGGACCGTTGTCGGGCAGCTGGGGTGTGGCGGCGTTCTGAGGAAGCGGCAGTGGTGCACATCTCCTTTGCGAGCTGCAGGGCCACATCGGTGGTTGAAGCATCTGAGGAGGTGCGCGGTGGCAAGACTGCTTGCTGCAGCACCTCACTATGTAAAAAACAAAAACCAAAAACAGGGTGGCCCCAGTATTTAAAAGGAAAAAATACTGCATCAGCGGCTGAGTGGCAGCGCTTTGGCGGTGCACTGTATCCTGCAACTGTAGGGAGGCCCTCTCTGGCCCGGGGCTTCATTTGCCTGATTCCAAGGGGGCGGGAGAGTTAACTAGGGCCTTTAGGGTCTGGGAGCAGCGGCAGTTGGTAAGGCTGCTTAGTGTGTCGTTCCCGCCCCCTTCCACCCAGATCAAAGCTTAGTCTGCACAACTCAACTGTAATCGCTGGCAAAGCCTCCCCCCCCCCTCACCATTTTCCTGCCCATAAATCAAGCCTAAGTAGGCTACTAGAAGGTGTGGGATCTGTTATGTACCCCCCCCCTTTAGGGGTGGCCATTTTATGAGGGGTTTATGGGCGGCTATTTTAGGTGACATTTGGCTGGGGCAGAGGTGACCATTTTTGATGGCCCAAAGGAGCACTAACGCCCCTGGGCACTTGATAGGCTAGGTGGCGCTATTCTGTAACCAAGACTGCGGTAGCTGGTTATACATGACAGGGGGCGGGCTGGGCTTGAAGCATCTGTCTGCATTCCAGGCTGTTTTGGCTGGGACTGCCCTTTGAAGTTATGGTTTTCAGAAGGGGGCTTATTCAGTAGTTTCTGCATGGGTTTGGCACCAGGAGCAGAAATCTCAGTCACCCTCTTTGGAAGGGGCAAGAAGACAACTGTATCTCCCTACGTTGATGCACTGGCTGCCCATCTCTGTGCAGTCGGGTAATGTTAAGTGTGCTGACACTAATCTGGGAGAACTGGGTTTGATTCCACACTCTTCCACTTGCAGCAGCTGGATGACCTTAGGCGAGCCTTAGTTTTGACGAGAGCTGTCCTTAACAGGGAGGTTCTTGAAAGAGCTCTCTCAGCCTCACATACCTCACAGGGCATTTGTCGCAGGGAGGGGAACAGGGGTTTGTAAGCCGCTCTGAGACTCCAAGTGAAGGGTGGGGGATAAATCCAATCTCCTCTTCTTATTTGACTCCTGTCTTCAGAGGTGCCAATCCATAACATGGCAGGATTTGACTAGGGGGCTCCTTACCACAGATAAGGGATCAGTACACCACAGTTAAGTGATCAGGAATACATCACAGATAGGTGATCAGTTTCCAAGGAGGTGAATTTAGGTTTTTCCTTTAAAAAAATAAATAATAAAAAATACATTTCTACACGTGACATAATATTTGTGGCTGTAGAATAAATACACCAGGAGACATGGAAGACGAGTGTGCATAAGGGGCCATTGCTCTAAACTGAGAGTCCCACCCATGTTATACGACAGGCACGCAAGGGCTTTCTGTTCAATAGTATTTTTTATGATTTTATTCAGAGAATAGCGTAAATTGCCAGTTCTTCAGATTGTTAAATTGGCCCAAAGCAAAGGGATATTTCCAGTGTGGTGGTTAAGCAGTGGACTGTGAACTGGGGAACCAGGGTTGAGTCCCCAGTCCTTCCCATGGAGCCAGCTGGGAGTCCTTGGGTCAGTCACGGTTCTCTTGAGCTGTTCTCTCGGGAGCGGTTCTTTAGGGGCTATCTCGCCACCACTTACCTACCTCATGGAGTGTCTTTTGTTGGGAGAGGAGGGGAAGGAGATTGTAAGCCACTCTGAGTGAAGAGTGGGGTATAAATCCAGGCTCTTCTTCTTCTCTGAATACTACAGAAACCTTTAATGGTATCTAACTGTAAACTATGTATAGAAACAGAATTTTTGATGTGGAAGTACAGCCAATGGAACAGCTACTTGAAACCATGTAACTCAACTGGGCACAGTGTGTGGCAGTGAAATCAAGTGTACTCTGAATGGAAAACAACTGAACTTCTAATGGTATCCTTCTGTGAAGGAATCCTTATCTGCAGCATGTGACTTTGATTGAGTGAATGCACACTGAGTTGGCAAATTGGGTTAGTCTTTGTCATGTGTTAGGATTCATAATATCCATTGCAATACATCATTAGTACCTCATGTTTTCTGTTTTAGTAGGGATAAGGTGTGCCTCCCATCTTGTGCTGTGATCTGGGAATCTGACAGCTGGCACGTCCTTACATGTCATTGGTTTGGTCATAATGGGCATTCTTCACAGGTTTTATAGAGCATTTGTCTTTAAGGGAAGGTTCAGTGAGTTGCCAGGGTGTAGATGAGTGGCGTTGGTTACGACAGGCTGTGGAAGGTGCCGGCTGGAATGCGGCGGTGCTGCCATGGCAATGGGAATGTGGCAGATGGCTTCCAGGGAGGTTCAGTGGGGCTAGGGTGGAGTAGAACCCATCAGAGGATCAGCATGGCTTGGGAGGTCTGAAGGCTGTTGTGCCCACACACTTGGGAGGAATGAAACTACTTTTAGACCTGGCAGCTCAGTCTTACTTACATATAGGTAAATAGGTGCCACTGGAGCCATCTTCACTGTATGGCGAATGTGCTTAAAGCCTGCACATATGTGCATACATTGGATGGTAAGAAGGAGCCAATGCACATTTCTGTGTCCTTGTCTTGGTCTTTAGGATAGGACCCAGTTTCCATTAAGAAATAAGATGTACTGTGTACTCTTCAGGGTAGGTTTTTTAGAATGAATAAATAAATAAATTCCAAACGTACAAACAAAATTAAATTATACAGGTTTTTAAAGTGACATTGCATTGTAAATTGGCAATATCACATTTTAAGGCCGAACTCACCGGTTGGCTATGATGGTTCTTAGTGGTTATTAAATAAGCATCATCATATAACTAGAAGCATTTCAAAATGCCTTCTTGGGGTGGTCCCTTGACTTTTAAAGCAATGGATGCCTCCCTGTTTGGGTCTGCTTGCAATAGTTGGAATAGTTCTTTACGAATGCCAGGGCACTAAGAGAATTGATCCAGATCTCCTCTAGTGGTGTTTCCACAGTTTGACATTCCAGGGGATCTGGGACTAGATCAGAGATGCTCTCTTCTGGTATAGACTTTAGACAGTGACAGTTCCAGGCCTCAGTTTCCTATCTTTCCGTGTGCAGGGTTGCCAGAAGATCTGAAGGAAAAGAGTCTTGTCTGTTTAATAGAGACTTAATGCATGGAAATGCACAGATGTAATTTTGCATGGCATGAAGGTAAAGAACATCACTGGATAATTAACATCCCTTTAAAGGGAGGGGGCTTCCTTTGCTACCCAGGAATATAAATAAGTTATTTAATTGATCAGTACAAACATAGCCCTATGATCACAATGACTGTGTAAATGCAAACATTGCTGTGTAAAGGTATGCAAATTTCTCAAGCATTCTATGAAGGTCTGGGGAAAAGGGAGCTCAAGAGGACCAAAGGCATCTCATTTTCCTGGCAGTGAAATAAGGTTTAATTTTGCAACCTGGGGTGTTGTAGCTTGTCAGGTAGGGTTGCCAAGTGTAAAGTACTTACCAGCGGGGAAGCCTTGCCGGGCTCTGGGAGCCGTCCCTGGATCTGTGAGCACGCGCGCAAAGCGCACACGTGCTGCCAGCACGTCACCAGAAGTGATGTGTGATTAAGACGGTTGCCATTTTAGGCATGTGGATAGAACTCCACTTATCAGGCCCCCCCTTTGCAGCATCAGGCCCAGGCCTTGGGCAAGATGTGCCTTTCCCGGGGTGGAATTTTGGACTTACTCTACTCAGTCAGTGCCACTTCCCTGCAGCTGCCCTGGGCTATGGGTTCCCTTGCCATGTGATAGTTTCAGTGGGACCTTGTTCAGATCAGGACTTTTGCCGGTCACTGCACTCCAGTTTGCGGGTGGCGCTGTGGATCAGTGAGCTAGTGGTGGGCTTTCGCCTAGCATTTGAAAATGGAATTACAAAGTTTAAAGTTATTAATGAGGTTTTGCTTTTAGGTCCTGCTGGCCGTGGGAAAAGACGAAGAGTCAATGTCTGCGACCACAGCCTGGTCTTTTCGCCCACCCACTGGGCCGATCGGAGATGGCCCAGAGTGCAGACAGTCCGGCTGGCAAGGTCTTTGGGTAACAAGCTGAGGCTGTTATTGCGATGATAAGAGCAAGGTGGCCTGGAGTGCAGATAGTCTGGTGGCTATTCTGGCTCGCCATGAAGGGCAAGGCCCTGGTGTTTCAAGTGGAGGCTGACCTTGCAATGATAAGAGCAAGGTGGTCCAGAGTGCAGATACTCTGGTTGGCTATTCTGACGTGCCATGAAGGGCAAGGCCCTGGTGTTTCAAGTGGAGGCTGACCTTGCAATGAAAAAGCAAGGTGGCCCGGTAGTGTGGGTAGTGGAGTCGGTTATTCTGCCCCCCCAAATATGGAGCAATGGGGAGACCCCCGCTAGGTGTAAAGCCACCCACCAGTCGAAGAAGGTCATGGAGGGTGGTGGAGTTTCAGGACCCGTATAGGGCTGACAGGATGCACCTATCAAACAAGGGCAATGGGTTAATTTTGCTGGACTTGCGGCAAGGGATTAGGTCAACCTTGGGATTTTGGTGGGGAGCAAAGACCAAAGCAGAGGCTTGGTCATGGCTGTGGCAGGTTGGTGCGGGCAAGAAACTGGAACTGGTGAGCACCTTACAGCATTTCCCCCCATTAGGGAACAGGGGGTCATTAGGAACTGCCTTCGGATTTCTGAGGTCCAGGGTGGGGAACGGTGATCATCTCCTCTGGGAACCTCTTAGGGTATGCTCCTCTCTGCAAGTTGGAAGGCTTCAGGGGTACGCGCTCCTAGGTGGCGACCAATTTGCTGGGCTGCCGGTTGTGAGCCAGACCGATGGCTCAAGACCGGAGCTGGGTGACCCACCCGAGAAAAGGGCAAGGAGGTTGGTCATGGGATTGACACCTGCCTTGCCTGTTCCATGCTTGCCTAGCTGGTCCCTTGCCGCAATGTTATGTTAAATAGTTAATAAAGTGGCCCTCGTTTACTTCCAAACTGTTCTCTGTCTCGTTATTCTGCCTGGGGGGGGCAACAAAGCTCCCGGTGACCCGGCAATGCCGCTGGTCACCGGGGGCTGATTTGCCACTCCGAGGTAGACAAGCAGCAACAGAGCCTGACTCCTGGAGTCAGGACCCAGGCAGGGGGCGGAGCTGGCTTGAGCTGGCTCCGCTCCCGCCAGTTGCTCCGATGTGCTCACCCACCCTCCCGTCCTGTTCTTACTGTAGGCTGTTGCTGGTTGCCTATTGGAGCCAGGTAGGAATTTTTCGCTTCTACCCAGTATTGGCTTAATGGGTGGAGATGTTTTCGCCTACCTTGCACTAAGAGAAGTGGATTGGATAGTTGGTTGTGGTGGTTGACACATAAATAGGTTGGTCACTTGGCAGGTTGGTGCAGGCAAGAAACCGGAACTGGTGAGCACCTTACGGCATTTCCCCCCATTAGGGAACAGGGGGTCATCAGGAACTGCCTTCAGATTTCTAAGGTCCAGGGTGGGGAATGGTGATCACCTCCTCTGGGAACCTCTTAGGGTATGCTCCTCTCTGCAAGTTGGAAGGCTTCAACGGTAGGCGCTCCTAGGTGGCAACCAGTTTGCTGGGCTGCTGGTCGTGAGCCAGACCAATGGCTCAAGACCGGAGCTGGGTGACCCGCCCGAGAAAAGGGCAAGGAGGTTGGTCATGGGAGTGACACCTGCCTTGCCTGTTCCGTGCTTGCTTAGCTGGTCCCTTGCTGCAATGTTATGTTAAATAGTTAATAATGTGTTTTATGCCAATAGAGACTGACTTGACTTGACTTGAGTTAATAAAGTGGCCCTTGTTTACTTCCAAACTGTTGTCTGTCTCGTTATTCCGCCTGGGGGGGCAAATAGATATGCTGACAGAGATGGAGAGTCCATATCAAACACTAGAGCGAGTGTGGTGTAGTGGTTAAGAGCAGCAGACTCTAATCTGGAGAACCAGGTTTGATTCCCCACTCCTCCACATGAAGCCTGCTGGGTGACCCTGGGCCAGTCACAGTTCTCTTAGGACTCTCTCAGCCTCACCTACCACACAAGGTACCTTTTGTGGGGAAAGACAGGGAAGGAAATTGTAAGCCACTTTGAGATTCTTTATGGAGTAGAGAAAAGCAGGGTATAAACAAGGCTACCCTCTGAAACTAGATATATATTGTTGAACAAGAAGCCATATTTAAGGGTCTTATGCCTCTGTCAGAGCTCAAATTGTTAACTTTACAAGATGATTATTGTCTTTTTATATATATATATATAAAGGTTTTATTGACTCTCCTAAAAAGGAGAGGAATTTTGCTTAAAATAGAAAAATTGGGGGGGTATATAGTGGGAGAAAGAGAAAGCTGAGTGATATATTAACTGGTAAATTAAACTGTTAGTAATGTCCAATTATTCTTCTTAGGCTTCTTCTGTGAGCAGTCAAAGTTCTTTTTTCAGTCCGGTTATAGGTATTATCTATGTTAGTATGTTAGTAATGTTCCTTTGAAT
>NW_015173727.1:311647-375807 GCF_001447785.1 Gekko japonicus
GGAGCCTCGGTCTCCGACCTCTCGGCCGAAAGAGAGACTCCCCCCTAGTACGCCCTAAAGCACCCCGGATCCGAGCTCCTCTCTTCCTGAGGTGCTCGTTCGGGTCTCCGCTTGCACGGATTCCCTCCTCCACCGCGGGTGGGCGAGACGCCCTCGGGAGCGACCCGAGGATGCGTCCGCCATTCGCGGGAGCCAAACCGGAAGCCGATTATTGTCTTTTTAATAGGACCCAAATACATGGGATATGGTGCATGTGTTACCCTCAAAGTCATGTAATTTTTCTCTAAGCATACCCAAAACAGCTCTTATCTTTCATGAATATAAGCCACTTATATGGGAAAAGATTGTATTTTGTAGTTTCTGCTCCCCATTTACTCCAAATATGTATTTGAAACAAATTATCACATATGCTTTGAATTCACTGTCGACTTTTCTGTCAGTAAGATCTGTGTCAATAATCTTGGCAACAAGGTATTTCCTGCAACATTCAGCATATAAATGTCTTATTACTGTAGGTGTAGGCAATTACATATTCTTTGGCTGCATTCAGACGGCAATATTAAAGAGCATTGAGCTCGGTTATATTTAAACCGAATGAAATTATAATGGAGAATGCCATCCAGATGCAGGTCCGTCTTGCAGAAGGAGGTCCACCACGCAGATGGTGGGTGTACCCATGTTCCACTCAGTGGTGGCAGACATTTGCCTCCATAATATGGGGGGATGAGCAGTGGCTCGCGGATTTTAGAATGACCCGGGGGACCATTTCCTGGGTTGTTGAGTCAATGCAAGGGAGGCTCTTGCGGCAGAATACAGTAATGAGGGATCATATCCCTGTTGAGGAACGTGTGGCTGTAACAATTTGGTACCTAGCCAACACAGTCTCCGACAGAGTGGTTGAAGACAAGTTTGGCATTGCCAGGTCCAATGTGGCTGGGCATAGTCATTGAAGTGTGTCTGGCCATGGAAGCAGAGCTCCTCAGTCGTGTAGTGCGTCTTGGACCACCAGAGTAGTGTGCCTTCCTCCCTCCTCACTTTCTTGCCCACCCACCCCCTCCCTTCCTCTGTCCTGATTGTGATGCTGCAGCGGAGGCTAAGCAAGCTGGCGGGAAGGAAGGGGCGTGTTGTGGGCACCCAGAAAGCCATGCTGGGGGCAGGCAGGCGGGTAGGCGGCAGCAATGGCAGGGGCCTCGCTGCGCTCCTGGGAGATCTGCAGCCTAGGCCAGATACTAGTAGGCCTAGTGAGAGAGCCAGCCCTGATTAGGAGGTTGGAGCACCTTCCCTATGAGGAAACACTGAAGAGTCTGGGGCTTTTTAGTTTAGGAAAGAGATGTCTAAGGACAGAATTTATAGAGGTTATACAACTGCTCAAGGAGTGATGGACAGTAGATTCAGGACAGACAAAAGGAAATACTTCTTTACACAGAGAATGATTAAATTTTGGAATTCACTACCAGAGGATGTGGTGATGGACACAGGAATAGACAGCTTTAAAGGGGGATTAGATATATTCATAGAGCATAGGTATATCAGTGGCTACTAGCCATGGTGACTGAAGAGAACCCCCACATTTAGAGGCACTAAATCTCTGAATCCCAGAGCCAGGAGGTAACATCAGGGGAAGGTCTCAGACTCTATGTCCTGTTGTTGGCCCTCCAGAGGAACTGGTTGGCCAATGTGTGATACGGCTATTGCACTAGATGTTCTTATGTTTAAACACATGTCCTTCAGGTCACTTACTATGTTTCAGCTGGAGATGCTGGGAACTGAACCTGGGAATTTCTGTGTGCAAAACAGGCGCACTACCATCGACTCATGACCCCTCCCTTTGTAGCTATGATACCTCAGATTATGACTTCTACATTTATACTAGTGAGAACAATAGAGCACTGTGTTATGCATCTTTGGCAGAGTATGTTTCTTTTTTAACCAAAGTGGGGGTAGGGTCCCCTTTGGTTCTTATCCTTCAGGTGTTGAAACATGTCTGTTCACAGCATGGTAGAAAATGCATTGTATGCGGTGGTGGGATGCTGAAGGCAAAACAATAAAAAATAAGTTAAAAAAAAAAGAAAATGCATTGTATGGAAAGGTTAAGTTGATAAGTCCAGGGTTTCTCTGTTTCTCGGGGTATCATCTCCAAATGTTCCTGTCTTTCTGGAAAGCCAAGGGGTAACAATTGCAACACTGTTTAGCTATTTTCCTTTTGACAGAATAATGAAGTTTTACAATATGCAGTATACACTGGGTTACATATGCTTTCAAGAAAAATGGCAGAAAAATGGTAAAGAAAAAAATACAGCTATCACACTGTGAAATGTTAATGCTGGCTAGCACTGCCAGGTAGATGATGAAGCTGAGTCAGAAGCTGTGCATTTTGCTGTTCCAGGAAAAGCCAAGGCAACAGGTTTTATTTTAATTTAATAAAACCTTGAAGGTAGTTCTGGGGAAAATCTGGCTCAGACTGCCTGGCAGGCTGCCTGGAAGTAAATCTTTGATACGTCTATTCCCCTTTTCTTTATTAGCTTCACCATTTTTTCCATTTAGTGCGCACACACTCACACACCCAATTCTGAACTAGTTTAAAAAAATAGTAGGACTCTGCAATTGTTTAATCCTTTGCCAATCTGTACTCTCCTCTGTAACACTTACTTTACAAAGCACTTCATTTAAATCAAGATTCCTAAAATTCTCAGAATGAGCTATCTTTATTCTATCTGTAGTTTTCCTTTCTGAATGCAATATGGTATTGTCTGAGAAGAGCTTTTTTAATTTTTGGGATCTGCCAATAAATGGAAGGACAGAGGTGACTACTCTAGAGACCTACAGAAGGCAATTATATATACAATGGGCCCTTCAAAATGTCTGTTCTTTTTCTCTCTACATGTAATGCTGTAGGAATGGGAAAGTGAAGTTAGATTAAAGATAATTTAGAATAAACTAGCATTCTTATCTACAGAAGAAAAAATGCAGAATATTTTACATCTCCACAATACTTTAAATGAACAAGATAGAGCCACCAGGATATTGAACAAGGGGTCCCCAGATAAGGAGACAACAAGAACTGTTCTGAATCATGTTGAGGACAAGCCAGAATGCAGTCATTATGGAAGTCTGCTGCAAGCCCCAATCCTAGCAAAAGTAAGAACACAGAGCAATTTAGGGAGCTAACATAAGCATGTCTACTCATAAATAACTTCCAAGTCATTCAGTGGGGCTGAGTCCTAGAAACTATCCTTAGAACTGCAACCTGAATACACTGAAGTCTAGCCAAAACAAGTGTAACTAGGGATGCCATGATCTGGCCCTCGAATGGGGTTGAGGAGAGAGGTATTTGGGCCCTGAGAGAGAGCCATAGGGGATTCCTGAGCGGGGGGAAAGAGAGTGCTGAGGTAAAAAGAAAGTCCCGAGGGAAAGAAATATTGAAAATGGTTGTCAACTGTTTGATAATATATGTTCAGCCTGTAGACAAATAGAAGGACATGAAGGATATGATGTGCTCATTGTGAAAACCCAGTTAAGTAGGGAGGTCAGTAGCTTTTCTCAAGCACTCTGAGGAATATTTACAAGTTTCCACCAAAAATATAACTTGATCGTGCATAAGAGCTGACCCTGCATACCAAATTTGGTGTACTTGCTAGCAACCAGACAGCCAAGTTATTAATTAATCCAACTGTCAATCTGCTAATGCTCATATCTATGATCATAACCACCCCCCTCCTTACTTAAGTACTACAGAAGCTGTGAAGTTAATAACAATTAACAATCATTACCAATCTGGGAGCGGGAATGGGGGGGGGGGGAACCCAACCTAAAATTGAGCCATTGTGTGGCATTATCTCCCTGACATGATGATGCATGCTGTATTGAACCATGTAATGGTTCACAACCAGCGTAATAGGATGACACTGACAAAATTGTATAGGGAACAGACATTGTAATTAAATTGCTGCTTTCAGCACGAATATCATCCATCTAATACACAGCACACAAAGTGAATGGAAGCGTGCAAACATGATTGTAGTGTTTACAACAAACTAATCAAGACTTCAGGCTCCCTGTTAGCAGCAATATATCTCATCTGTACAAGTCATCAGCAACTTCCTGCAGTGTTCTGCTTTCTGACTGCAGATGTATGGGAGGCCAATCTAAATCTGTACATCTCACATCAGCTAGCCACAAATAATTCAGAAGGAAATTGAAAGGCATTAGTATTCTTTTAACAATTGTAATTTGCCTTAAAAACACATCAAGGCATTAACTTCAGTCCCTCGTCCTCATTCTCTTGCTTTCTATCTCTGTGTGTGTGTAAAAGAAGGAAACACAGTACGGAAAGGAAATAAAAATGCATCCACTTATTTGGAAAAGATAGAACTGAGAAAGCTTATGGAACTCTACAGTGTTAAATTTTTCCTTGAATGTTGAGGTTCCAAATTATTGGATTGTTTATTGGAGCAACAATAATGGTGGATCCCATGTCTCTTAATTTTTTTTTTAAAAAACCCTCAACTACTGTAGAAAAACAATTTAAATTAAAAAAACATTCTTCCATAAATGGAACAGCAGCAGTATGATTCTGCTATGTATACAGGGGTTGCATTTCTTTCATCTAATTAGTGTTAGAAGAGCTAGTACTATCACAGTTCTCAGGAAATGTAGTAACTTAACACTCCTGACTTGGTAAACAACCACTTCACACATCATGTATATTGCATAATCATACATTACTATGCTTTTTCTCCACCCCTGTGCATTACTATTGTGAATTAGTTTGATCTATTTTCATTTTAGGTATTAATATATATAATAGCCAATATGGCCTCATCCACGGATTGGGGCCATGGATTTGGGCCACCTGGGTTGCAAAACAACCACCACCACCTAGGGGAAAATGGAGGGGGAGATGAAATCACCCCAAACAGAAGAGTGCTTGCATGCAAATGCACACAGCACACCTCTGCTGAAGCCACCACCACCACTGTCTCTGTCCCTCCCTCCCTCTCTTTCTCTGAGAGGGGAAAAATTAAAGCCACCCACTGTTACGGGCTGGGGTGCCACTCAAAGGGAGTCCAGAACAAGCCAAAGTCAGGAGCCAAGAAGACAGTGCAAAGTCCAAAAAGCCAAGCCAAGGTCAGGAACCAGAAACACAGAGCCAAGTCGAAAGCCAGGGGCTCCAAAGGTCAAGGTACAAGAGCCGAGCTGGAGTGGATGCTAGCAGCACGAAGCTGACTTGTTGCTTCCATGAAGGGTACTGCCCAGAGTGTGGAGTTAAATGCTGCTACCAATTAGCCAGCTGCATGATCAGCCAGGCTCCTGTTAGAACTCTAGGCTGGCTGAGCGTCTCCCTTATAGCCTGGCCTCTCTTCATCTACTTGCTAAGTTTTGTCGCAGTCACTCCCTTAAACGAGTCACACGTAGGAGTGAGTCAGGACTGGAGGACTTTCAGCTTGTAGTTCTTCCTTCTTATCTGGGTCAGGTGTGAGGACTGCTGTTACAGGCACTTGCCAGTTATCCTCTTCTGCTGCTTCAGAGGGGACAGCTGTGGTTTCTGCAGGCTCTGTCAGCTCATCCTCATCCATGCCCATGACAACCACCATGATGGTCAAAGGCAAAGAGCCAAGCATCAACTTGGTTGGGTGCAGAAGAGGCAGCATTGCTGCTTCTGCCTCCTCCCTGGTGGGCCTGCATTCAAGAGATCTGCAGGTGATTGACCTGAGGGTCCACTTGAAACAGCTGTGGCACCAAGAGTGCTCTTCTCAAGTAGTTCAGCTTCTCAAACAGAGGAAGAAGCAGGGTATCAAAGGAGGAGGTAGCAGCAGGGGCATAGCCAGAAACTTTTGGTTGGTGGGGTGTGGGAAAACATTGCCTCTATCTTTAAACCACTCTATGAAAAACATGAGTCTATGCAAAAAATATTCAAGAAACACAAAACATTGCTGAAAGTGCTATAAATACAGGGCTGGCTAATCAAAATGAGATCCAACTGCTACAACAAGGGGAGGGTGTTTTGTCTGAATGGAAGCTCCTGTGTGGATTTCTCCCTTCAGCAAAATAATCTAAAATTGAGGAATCGGAGGGGGGGGAATGGGGGGCAATGAAAATCGATCAACTTTCCTTTCTAAATGGCTGGCTCAAGAGGTACAGATAGGGAAATATATTCTGCCCGTGGTAACTAAAGCTTATAGGATTGGCTCTTTAAATGTTCTGAAAACTCATCCTTCCAGAGATATCATAAGGGAATTTCACATTACCAAGTTTCACATTACCAAGGGAGAGCCAGTTTGGTGTAGTGGTTAAGTGCGCGGACTCTAATATGGGAGAACTGGGTTTGATTCCCCACTCCTCCACTTGCACCTGCTGATGTGACCTTGTGTCAGTCACAAGCTCTGGCACAGCTGTCCTTGAAAAAGAGCAGTTTGTGTCAGAGTTCTCTCAGCCCCACCCACCTCACAGGGTGTCTGTTGTGGGGAGGGGAAGGGAAAGGAGTTTGTAAGCCACTCTGAGACTCCAAGTGAAGGGCAGGGTATAAATCCAATCTCTTCTTCTTCTTCCAACCGATTTGAAGCTGTTTTTGATCCGTCTTGAAGTAAACCGGTAAAAGGCTGCCATTTCACACATGGCTTTCCCCTACTGAAAAAGAGCCGGATCAGAAGCGGTTTGGCAATTCAGACTGCACCACTTTGTTTTCCCGCTGTTTCCCGCACACACAGGCGATCTCTGGCTTTTTTTAACGTTCGCTTTATAGCGCTATAACGCTACAACAGAATCTCAAACTATTGCCATAGCGATCCCATTGGAATGCCTGGACTCCACTGGGATACATGCGATGGCTACATCTGCCCCCTGGAAACAATTACCCCAGCGGGACATCAGGGCATCAGTGATTGGTGAGAGCGATGTTGCTAACCCTTCCATGCCCAAAGACAAGTCAGGAGAAGGTGAGGGGTTGTCAGGTTGCCACCTGGAAACAAGTACCCCATTGGACAGCAGGTTCAGGCGGGAGATCAGGGCATCACCAATTGGTGAGACAGATGTTGCTAACCCAGCCTGATGTGCACCCATCCATGCCATGGAATCCTTTCCACTTTGTTGAAACAGCACCCTGATGTTATTCTTCTACAAGAAACACACCTTTAAAAATAATGCAACAAGTCTTTAATTCCTCTAAATTTCAGCATCAAAACTTGGCTCCAGGAACTTCAAAGGCGAGGGGTGTTGCAATCCTTCTGTCATGTAACATTCACTTTTCTCTCCAATCCAAACTTAGTGATGCTCAAGGTAGATTTCTTTTCCTAAAAGGACTCCAGAAAGACCGGCAGACCACACTGGCCACATTGTATGCTCCTAATAATGGCCAACTAAGTTTCATAAAAGACATCTTGTTGAAACTGACAACCTTTGCTGATGATGACATAATACTAGGGGGAGATTTTAATTTTTTGGTGGACACTTTAATCAGCACACAAAACAAGCCAAACATCACCTCACAGGTTTAGCAGACATTTTTCAGGATGCGGGTCTCTCTGACATGTGGCGTTTGCAGCATCCTACTGTAAAGGATTATACATACTTCTCAGCTAGGCACAGTGTGCACTAGAATAGATCTCCTCTTCCACAGAACCTTCCCAATGGTCTGATCACTCATGGTTAGATTGTATCATTACAACCTCTGAATTATTACACAAAAATACACAATGGACTCTGAATACATCTTTATTAGCTGACCCATGTGCACAGAATGAAACTGAGCAAGATATCAAATGTTACTTTGCAGAAAGCACCCTGAGCTTGCTTTCCCCTTCTATCTGTTGGGATGCTATGATACCAGTCCTGAGAGGTATCTTGATCTCAAAAGCATCATATTTGAAAAAAATAAAAAAGTAACACTTTATAATACTGATAAAATAAAAACTTTAGAATGCCTCCATAAAGACAGAGGTGGTAAAAATATATATCAGCAGCTCTTAATTGAATGCAAAAATCTGGCCTTACTGGAAACCTCCACAATTAGAAAATATATGGTGATAAGGTAAAGTTAATGGTTTCCCATGCTCAAAAACCAGTCAAATCTGACTCTAGGGGGCAATGCTCATCTCCGTTTCCAAGCCAAAGAGACAGTGCTGTCTGGAGATGTTTCCATGGTCATGTGGCCGGTATGACTAGACGCCGAGGTGCACTGCACAATTTTACCTTCCCACCAAAGAGCTACCTGTTTATCTACTTGCAATTCCTTGCTTTCGAACTGCTAGGTTGGCAAGAGCTGGGCCAGAGACCGGAGGTCACTCCATCCCGTGGCACTAGGGTTGCAAACTGCCAAACTACAGACCTTCCAGTCTGCAGCTCAGAATTTTAACCTCTGAGCCACCATGGCCCCATGGTGATTACAAAACAAAAATATTGGTTCAGAACACCTTGATCCTTGAACCTCCTGGCACATAAAGTTAAAGACAAAATGGTCTCTAAAAATATTGCTTCCATCAGAAGTACACAGGGGACTATTCATACAGATATGGAATCCATCTCTAAGATTGTTGAGGATTATTATAAAAATCTGAACTCCTCTAGAATTTCTTATTCTGCTTCAATTCATGCTTTCTTGTGTGATCACCACATTAATCTTAAATTACAAGACACTCACAGTAAGTTCTTAGATACACCATTCTCTGAACAGGACATCCTTGATACTATAAAGACACTTAAAACTAACAAAGCACCTGGACCTGATGGCTTTCCCTCTGAATTTTACAAATGCTTTGCTCCTTCCCTGATAGGTCCCTTAACCTCTGCCTGTTATTATATTTTGGATTCTGGTGATTTACCTCCTTCTTGGCACCAGGCGTCAACAGTAGTAATATCAAAGAGAGACAAAGACCTTACATCCCCTGTATCTTACCATCCTATTTCCCTCTTGAACTTGGACCTCAAAATGTTCACCTCCTCTCTGGCAAGGTGCATCAATACATTCACATCAAACTACATACGTTCTAATGAAGTGGGCTTCATTCCAAACAGAGACCTGGCAGATAATACCTTCAAAGCCTTTAACCTTCTTAATTACTGCAACAAAAAGAGAAAATCGGCCTTCTTTCTTTCTTTAGATGTCGAAAAGGCTTTTGACTCTGTGGAATATATGAACCTTTGGCTTGTGCAATTCGGTAAGCCTCTAATGTTTCTGGAATCAAAATTCATGATTCTGAATATAAACTATTGCTTTTTGCGGATGATATGTTAATGTTTTTATTGGATCCATCTACATCCCTTCCAGAACTGCAATGTGTGCTAGTGTCACAGGCTGGGGTGCCAGTCAAAGGGAGTCCAGAACAAGCCAAGTTCAGGAGCCAAGAAGACAGTGCAGAGTCCAAAGCCAAGCCAGGGTCAGGAGCCAGAAACACAGAGCCAAGTCCAAAATCACCAACCAGAAGTGTAGTCCAAAGCCAAGCCAGGGTCAGGAGCAAGGAACACAGAGTCAAGTCCAAAGCCAGGGGGTCCAAAGTTCTAGGTGCAAGAGCTGAGCTGAAGTGGATGCAAGCAGCATGAAGTTGACTTGTTGCTTCCACAAAAAGTACTGCCCAGAATGTGGAGTGAAATGCTGTTACGAATTAGTCAGCTGCTGTTACCAATTAGCCAGCTGCACGATCGCCCAGGCTCCTGTTAAAACTCTGGGCTCGCTGAGTGCCTCCCTTGTAGCCTGGCCTCTCTTCGCTTAGTTGCTAAATTTTGCCGCAGTCACTCCCTTAAATGAGTCACACATGGAGGTGAGTCAGGAGAAATTTCAGCTTGCAGTTTTTCCTTCTTATCTGAGCCAGGTATGAAGACTGCAGGCACTTGCCAGCTATCCTCCTCTGCTGCTTCAGAGGGGCCAGCTGTGGTTTCTGCAGGCTCTGTCAGCTTGTCCTCATCCATGCCCATGACAGCTAGGATCTTTTGGGAGTTTCTCTGGTCTACACATAAATGACTCAAAATCTCAATTGCTACTGCTCTATCTTTCTTCTTCAGATATAGAAACAATTAAATTTCCTTTAACTTCCACTGGGTCACTTCCTTTATGCCTTATTTGGGAATCAAAATTCCTCTGAATCTTGCCAAATTGCTGCATTTAAACCATCAACATATGCATAAAAGTCTAACACTAACCATCTTTAAATGGAACAAACTAAATTTAAATTGGTTGGAAATATATGATCATATTAATTTTTTTATCTTACCCATATATATATATATTTTCTTCTGAACAATCCCGATAAAAATTCCCCCTCTGATGTTGAAAAGCTGGCAAAACACTCTAACATGTTTTTTATGGCCAGGGAAAAAGGCTTGAATGAACTTTAATATTTTGAATAGACCTATGACTCAAGGTGGCTTCAATTTTCAGCTCTACTTATTATAATGCTATTCTGTTATCTAATGAAGTCAAGATGTTGCACACTTCTTCTCCCCCTGATTGGGTTTGACTTTATAATGATACCTTACATCCTCACACATTAGAGGAAATGATCTTGTCAGGCAGACCCTCATGGCATCGAGAACTAAATTAGTATGACTTGATTTCCCCATCTGTACAACTTTGGAAACTTAAAGGTAAAATTCTTCTCCCTGAAATTTCTCACCATACCACATACATAAACCAACTTTGGTTTCCACCTGGAAATTATTTGGAACTATTCAAACATTGGAGACAGTGCAACATGACATGCCTAAAAGACATTTCTTCAAAAAAGGGAATTCTAGAAAAAAACAATAATTGAACAGAAACTGGGTCTCCTGGTTCCATGGTTTCTTTATATGCAACTGAATCATATGTTTACCCAACTTAATCTGCCCTATTTTTTTACAAAACCCATGACTGACCTGGAATTTATTTTACAAATTTATGATGACCGGAATTGGGGTTTAATTTTTGCTCTTTATACTCTGCTCTTGAAGGATCACTGCCCAAAACCTCTCACCTATCAACTTGCATGGCAGAGGGATTGCAATACTCCTCTCAATGGGGACGTTTGGACTGATATGTGGAACTCTACATATTTCAAGTCCTCAGCTGTGTCAGTCCACTTTCAGACACTTAAAATCATGACACATTGGTATGCTGCTCCTCACAAACTTTCATTCATTTCCCCTTTGCAATCACCACATTGTTGGAAAGGCTGTCATCAAATTGGTACATTCACCCACTGTTGGTGGAAGTGTGAACAAATTCAATGTTTCTGGACTGAGATCCTCTCTCACATTAAATCGATGACTACAACAGAGGTTCCTTTCACCCCGAAAACTCTTTTTCTTGATCACTGGCTAGAAGGACTCCCAATCAGTCATCATAAGTCTACTGTGGATGTTCTGTTGGTTGCTGCCAAAACTGTGATTGTATCTTATTGGAAAGACAACAAAGCTCCCACTGTTATGGTATGGTCCCATAAATTATGGGATCGCTATATCATGGATCTTGTCACTGACAAACTGAATGTGTATCTTACTCACCCGAAACACTCCACTTTTGAAGACAAATGGTCTCCCATTTTGGAATTCTTGTCTCAATATTGTTTTATTTCTGCTGATTGGTCACAAATTCATAAATGGGCTTGAGTCCAACTGATATAATCAAACAACTCTCCTTATATGAAGATTTGTTTTCATCTTCCCCGTGTAGTAATGTGATACCATGGTAATGATAAACAACATTATTTTGTCTCATTAATGTCTTTTTTTAGCACTAAGGTCTAAAATGTTCTAGATGAATTCATAGATATCTGATTAGTATTACTGCTGGTTGCGTAGATACTTATTCTTCACTCACATCTCTTATGTCGTAATTCTTGAGCTTTTATATTTACCAGTTATTACTGTTTAACTCTTTAACTATGATTATATATTTATGTGTCAAATATCTTTAAAAATGCTTGGAAATTTTATTTTATTTTATTTGCATCTTAAAAAAACCTATTTAGTTTTCAACTCAGAAAAAAAGAAAATGAGACTGAAGCCTCCCTGACTATGCCCAGGGTCATTTTGAAAACTCCACTTGCTTTTAATTTGAAAAATTCCTTTGGATTTTTTTCCGAGGGGGCAGTGCTCATCTGTGGGGGCATTGCTCCCAAATGCCCCCATGCTACAAGTCTGGGGGGCAGTGGTAAGAAAGCATAGAGAAAGGTGGCTGGGGTGTATATCACAATCCAGAGGAGAAAGCGGGGACCAGTAAGAGAATTTCCTCATGAGTTTATCACAGGTCCTCACCTGTTACATATATGATATGCATATAGCATTAATTTATAGATGTATGAATTATTTTTTTTAAAAAATAATAAACTTTGCAAGAAAAATTCAGTGCAAGGGAACCAAAAAAGGCATGCAAATAAAGACTCGTGGGTTTGATTCAAACATAGAAGAAGGACAGTTAAATTGGGACCTTTTCTCTGAACCCGCAAGCTAGCAAAACTGGATAGCACCCCAGTTCCTCAGCATTTGACTCATAACTGTAGGTGTAGACACTGGCTAAGATTAGTTTGTACTTGCTCCTTCACTGTGAAAGTTATCACAGGCTTCTCCCATCAACAAATGATGAACATGCATGTGTGAACTTGCCGTTTAAACTAACAAAAGCAACAATGATCTGGATGTGCACCAGCAGGTCAGGGAAGTGTGGAAGGCTACTGAGCTTCAGCCCTATGAACAATCAAAAGAAAGGTAAGCCATAATAACACCATCTGTTATCTTGGAAGTTAAAAGCTAGCAACTCCCTGCAATTGTTAATGCAATTAACACTTCATACTACAGCCACACATTGAAAATGACAGTAACAGCTTTGTTTAACTCAGTAAAGCTTAGCACATTAGGTCCAGTAGATAGTTACCTAATGAAACATCCTTTATATTTTTCTTCTTGAGGAGATAAATTCCAGCTAAGCGATTTCCCTGCCAGATCACTTGGTTTTATGCTCTTTCTCACCTATGTTCATTTTTTCTTGATGCCCCACACTTCCTCCCATTTTTTAAAATCTGAAAAGCTTCTTTCAGGATGCTTTTCTACTTCAGACATGGACTAGGCCTAAATTTGTGCAGAGGGGGAATGAGTACACTTTTTAGATCATTACCGTGGTATTTTTATTTCATTTCTTTATTTCATGGCCTGTAAAATGGAGCTGTTCTGCCGGGCTTTTGGGTGAGGCAATGGGCACCCAATCATTCCATCCATCAGCCTCCCCTTGCTGAATCTTACATCTTTGATTGGCCCATCAAGTGAAGACCAACAATGTGATCTACAGCCTAGCGGCTCCAGCTTTAAGCCACTATACTAAATGCCATACCATCTGTTTATAGTTTTGTTTTACTCTGTTTTAACTACTGTGTGAATGATTATTATGCTATGTTTTAACTTCTGCTGTGGAATGTTTTAACTTTTACTGATGTCATCCACTTTGAGCCTCCTTGTGGGAAGGGTGGAATATAAGCTGAAATAAACAAATTTTCAGAAACAAAATACTGTTTTTTGTTTTCTTTCTTGCATAACTCATGAGATTGTATTTATGGGATGGGAATATGGCATTACAAGTTCATATCAGGCCCAGAGAAATCATACCAGGGGTGTGGAAATGGGGACTACTTCCAAGTACACAATAAAGGAAGAACACTATGGGAGAAAAGAGATACAAAGAGATACAACTCTTAATTAATGCATTCAGCTGTTCTGCAGGCTACACTATGTCAAAGTACAGAATGCACACTTTGTGTAAGTAGGGAGGTTGTTCCTCTCCAAACATTCAGTCTTTTATCTGTATTTTGAATAGTATTATTATGGGGCGGGAAATTTCTTTTTCCATACAGTGTGCTAATTTCTGAACATGAAAATTTCCTCTTAGTGTTCTTCCTTTCTTGTAAGTTAACATAGATCTAAACCATGCTAGTTTTGGAAACATTTATGTGTACTACAGAATTATTACAGACTAGGAATAAGGCCCATTGTGGAAATAAATACAACCACCTCTGGAAAGAAGCTCTGGGAGAGTGCCCCAGCCTTGGGCACTCAGTGTCAATTTGCTGTGGCGACCTCAGCAGGGGGTAATGACACAGAGTCCACCCTTTTCTTCAGAGGAACTGATCTCTGATACCTGAAGAGTAGCTGAAATTCTGAGGGATCTCCAGCCCTCATCTTGACATTGGCAACAATTGTTATCCAGGAGGAAATGGCTGGTTTTGAGGGTGGAGCCTATGACATTGTACCTGTCTGAGATCCCACCCCTCCTCAAACCTCACCCACTCCAGGCTCCATCCCTCAAATCTCCAGGAATTTCCCACCAGGAGTTGGCAACCCTATCTCCTTTCCAGCCAATCATCAACCTACCCTTATTTTCCCCTCACTCTTCAGCTTTCCATCTCCCCCCACACCTGCAGCCTCTACCATGCTCTGAAACCCTGACTGCTACGTGACATTGGCTGTCATAGGCGGGCCATCTCAGCAGAGTATAAGGACACAGTCCCCCATTTTCTCCAGGGGAACTGATCTCTGCCATCTGGAGAGCAGTTGAAATTTTGAGTTATCTCAATCCATCACCTGGAGATTGGCAACAATGATTCCCCAGGAGGAAAAGTAGTCTTTCTCTGCAATGGGGACCAGAGCAGCTTACATCATTCTCCTCTTCTTGCACAACAACCCTGTGAGGTAGGTTAGGCTGAAAGTCTGTGACTGGTCCAAAATCACCCACTCAGCAAGAACCTGGGTCTAACAGACCCTGCTCTGAAGTGCTGACTGCTACACCTAGGGTAGCCAACCTTCAGGTAGAGCCTGAAGATAGCCAGGTGTCACAGCTGAACTCCAGACAACCGATCTCTCCCCCCCAGAGAAAATAACTGCTTTGGAAGGTAGGCTGTATGGCATTCTGTTCAGCTGAGGCCTGTCCCCTCCCCAAACCCTGGCTTCCATAGACTCTACACAGGCACTGAAGGAAAAGTAGGGTTGCCAGCTTTGAGTAGGGAAATACCTGGAGATTTGGAAGGTGGATACTGTGGAGGGCAGCGTTGGGGGGCAGAAGGACTCAGTAGGGTATAATGCAATAGGATCTACCCTTCAAAGCAGCCATTTTCTCCAGGGGAACTGATCTCTGTTTTCTGGTATCACCTGGTATCACAACTGAACTCCAGACAACAGATCTCTTTCTCCTCCTGGAGGATGGCCTCTATAGCATTCTGTTCAGCTGAGGCCTCTCCCCTCCCCAAACTCTGGCTTCCCTAGACTCAGAATGTTCAGGAATTTCCCAAACTGGAGCAGGCAACCCTAGTCAGAACTGGCCACAATGAGTTCCTCACAAAGGCCTGGAAAGAGTTTCCTTCCTTCGTCTTTTTACTGACAGAACCAAGCTTGGTCGCCTAACCACAGCCACTGAGGGAATAGTCCTACGGGAGCCAAACAGCCATTGGAAGTTTTTCTGACAGGGAACAGTGGCTGAAGTGGGAGTGGGCGGGGAAGAGGAGCAGACCCAGCACTCAGCCATTAGCATGCAAGTACTCTTGAGTGGTGGCTGACAGACCAATGGTTGATGGAGCACATTGCACAGCCAATGGGAAAGCTGGAAATGGCCAATACACTAAGAGGATTATTGTATAGAGATACCACCAAAGCTCATATTCCCTGGACTTGGCATGTGAATTTTGGTGAGTCATAGTCCTTGCCTTGAGAACTGGACTGAATTGTATACACAAGCCAAAGAAGAACACTCTCCCCTGCTCCCCCCTCTCTTCCTTCTCTTCCTCCTCCTTTCTTTCATTTCCCCTTTTACCATATTGTGGTGGTACCTGGGCTAGTTGGCAGTGCTTCCTGAATATATTTCCTGGGGTGTCATGAGAGTGCCTCAGCTGCTGCTGAAATAAAGTCAGAAATGTTGGGAATGGAGGAAGAGGGGAGATGAGGAAGAGTGAAAGGGAAAGACTTCATGTTTGCCCATCCATCAGCTACCTTGCTGGCTGCCGCCGCCACCACTTCTGCTGCTACAAGGAGGAAGGGAAAAATGTGAATGAAGGAGTGAGGGAGGTCAATAGGCATTCCAAGTCATTCTGAGTTTGAAATTCTGATCATGCCTAGGGACTGTATTCGTCTGTACTAATCACAAACAGTTATACATTATTTTCTCTGTCTTAAATTTACTAGTGTGGATTGCAGCACATTCCAGGTGTTCCTTAGATGTAACCTGAGCTATTTTGTCTGGCATTCTAGAGTACAGTCCAATCTATGAATGGAGTGAACTGTTGTAATTTGATTTGAACTGACCTAATCCCACTGTGCTCTATTGTAATGAGAGAGTTCCCCATGGCACAATTTAGTATTGCCTCAGAATTTATGAGCATTCTCTGTGAGCATTCAGAAAACTTGTTTTGTTTCAGGGAGTTATCTGCCAGCATGTAGTGGTGTTGCCTGTATGCTGATGGTGTCACATGACTTGCCCACTGGAAATTATAATTTGGTCACACCAAATGCATGATGACAGTAGCAGTAAATCTCATGGTGCAGTGCTCAGACACTCCCCTAGTTTTTTTGTTCATGCTAGAACACTTTAAATTACTTTCCCATTCAGTAAGTTCACAGTTGCACAGCAATATATGACCTGTGTTATAAATACTATAAGGTTAGCAATAAAGAACTTTCACTCACTTGCTTGAAGATCAGATGGCTTTATGTGCTTCGTTTGCTAACTGCTGACCACATACACACAGAACCTTCTTTAACAATTTAAGTCAGAGAATTACCAATTGGAGTAATCACTCATTTTGGTGCCATCACAGCTGCTAATGGGGAGCATACGGACAAATCCAATTAATCTATCTCATTACCTTATAATTAGTAAGTATACACTACCTGGAACCAAATTACTGACTAGGACCTATTTCATTGGTTTGCATAGCAGAAGTTTCCCTGCACTGATGAATACAATAAAATCCGCTGCAATGCCAGTAGCCCATCCAGGGACAACCAGCAGATCTTGCTAGCTGAGTGTGAGGCTCTTTGGAGCCCATATGGAGAGAGGCAATTCTTAAGGTATGTAGGTCCCAGGCCATCCATCAGCAGATAGAGCTGGGTGTTGTCAGTATACTGATGATACCCCAGTCCAACCCCCCCCCCCAGCCCAAAATTTCTCTTGAAAGCTTATACTCCCAACATCTTGTGTTTTTTCATGAATTATTAGGCTTTCTCCACAAGTGAATTATCCCCCCTACCCCATGTTCCCATTACTCTTGTACATTACTAAGGACTAGGAATAAGGCCCATTGTGGAAATAAATACAATGAGCACTAGAAAGAGGCTCTGGGAGAGTGCCAAGGCCATGGGTACTCAGAATCAATTTGCCATGGCAACCTCAGCAGGGTATAAAGACACAGAGTCCACCATTTTCTCCAGGGGAACAGATCAATGCCATCTGGAAAGCAGTTGTAATTCTGAGTGATCTCCAGCCCCCACCTGGAGATTGGCAACAGTGGTTCCCCATTACAGAATGGCTGATTTGGAGGGCAGAATCTATGGCATTGTGCCTGTCTGAGGCCCCACTCCTCCTCAAACTTCATCCTCTCCAGGCTTCATCTCTCAAATCTCAAGGATTTTCCCACCTGGAGTTGGCAACCCTATCTACTTCCCAGCCAAGTATCAGCCTACCTTCATTTCCCCTCATTGATCAGCTTTCTATCTCCCCCTCACCAGCAGCCCCCACCATGCTCTGAAGCCCTGACTGCCACATAACTTTGGCTGTCATAGGGGGGCCAACCCAGCAAGGTATAAGGACACAGAGTCCACCATTTTCCCCAGGGGAACTGATCAATTCCATCTGGAGACCAGTTGGAATTCTGAGTGATCTCCAACCCTCAGCTGGATTTTGGCAACAGTGGTTCCCCCAAGTTAGAATGCTTTTGGCCTCTATGGCATTCTATTAAGCTGAGGCCTCCCCTCTCCCCTCCCCAAACTCTGGCTTCCTTAAACTGGCTTCCTTACCTGGAGCTGGCAACCCTATGAGTCCTCACAACAGCCACTGAGGGAAACTTTTGTCCCATACTCAGGAGCTAAGCAAGAAAACTGTGTTTCTCGGGAGACTCAGAGCTTCTGACAGAGAACAGTGCCTGACAGGGGAGTGGGCGGGGAAGAGGAGCACACCCGGCCAGTGGCACGCCAGTAGTTTTGACTGGCAGCCGGCGGGCCAATGGCTGAGGGAGCGCATGCAATCTTGCCATCCCATAGGCCAGAAGCCACTACCATTCGGCAAATATATATAAGAGAGATTCTGCATCAAGACTAGTATCATAGTAGCTTTAATAGACAAGTGGCTTGGTTTACTTATCACACATTATCATCTTCATATATCTACACTGGTAAAGTTTGCTAAATATTTCAGCTTGCTCAGGACAAAAGTCATAATTGCTTTGATACAACAAAACCTGCCATCATTAGGTCCACTGCAGTCGTAAAGTTACACCCAATTCTATAAACATCTCACTCTTTCTCACATACACACATGAGGAATACAGCATTTTCACAACAATCATTATTAGCATGATAGCCAGTTTCAAAATATTCTCTGCAAAGTTCAAGAGCTGCGCCCAAAACTCCTTTTGCTTCATGGAAACTGTTGAGCCTAAATGAGACAATTGCTTGTGAACATCTTGAAATGTATTTAGGCACACAAACAGTTCAGAAGTATGATTTGCAAAAGCAACCTGCAGAAGATTATTGAAAAATGTCTAGTGAGGAATACCTCTTCTTTGATTATATATATTTTAACAACCCTTCTTAGGGAACAGCTCAGGGTGGAAAGGCAGGCCATAAATGTTTTTATTAAGATAAATATAAATGAATATATAGAATCTGAGTCACCATTATATGAAGGATAGGGCTGTTCCCCAGATTCATAAATGATGCGAGTCATCATTGGAATGGCATGTTCCACTGGATATCTCGTGTAGAACCAAACGACAGCAATGTATCCCATACAGCCTATTCACATCCCACCATCACTATCTCCCTTATTGTCTTTCTGGCAGGGAAAACAGCTGAGGCTGAGCAGCAAATGTCACAGTGAGTTGCAGTGGTTGAGCAATAATGCCATATAGTGATTTAAAATTATGTCATCACATAATCCCTTTCAAAACAAACTCCCCTACAGAATACATACACCGAGAATGCACTTCGGCAGCTCTGATTGCTTCTCTGAACCTCCTCACAACTGACTTAAGTTGCCTCCTCAGCTGGGCAGATAATGACCATATTTCTTCAAGGGAGACACTTCAGGTGCAAGGTTTACTTTTAACAGCCCCTGCTGCTCAGATGAGTTCACCTTAGTACAGAAGCTTTGAAATTTTGTTACATAATTAATGTGAAATAGATTTTTGCTGAGCTTCATTGGCAAGATCTCTGGAATATTTTGGAATGCAGAGAGAATTTAAACTGGGAAAAGGAGATATGGGAATGCATGTTATTCTTGCAAATGTGTTGTGGACCTAAACACTCCAGCAAGCTTAAGGCAACCCTTTGAAATTTCTTTAACAACCATAGTAAAACCAATTGTTATGAAATCAGACCAGCCAGTTAATTTTCTGGGTCAGATTCAGATTGAAGGTATAAATTGCTTGGATTTTATTATGAATAGCATTTGGGGCCATTATAATGTTCAAATGCTCTTTAACCAACATGCCTTAGCTAATGAAGCCATAACACATGATAGAATATTGAGGCATCTAGGTTCATCTATATAGTTATAGAGTTTTCATGGCAGAAGTTTAGTATGAATTTATATCATCATAGCTGTATTTAGGTATGCTGAGACCTTCACAGCCAGCATGCTCAGCTGGCAGCATACCTTGTCAAAATGCTTTGACCTGCTTACAAGTTTTGTCTTGAATTGGTTTATTTCACCTTTGCAGTTCTCTGCCTAATTTAAGCACCAATCCAGGCAACTGTGCAATAGTCATAGGCTGAGTTCAGCCTGGCAGTTTGAAGTGGGAGGGAGTCATGGCAAAAAAGAGCCAGAACAAACTGTTCGGGTTTTCCCGTTCACACTGCAGCAACTGATGCAGGAGCATACCGGGAGGAGGCGCAAGGGAGCATTCACACTGTTGGCCCGGAGGCTTTCTTTTTGGCAATCTAGGGATATGCGCTTATGCGCATAAATGCATAAGAAAAATGCGGCTTTTGGCGTTCACACTTTGTTGGTGCAGGATCGATGCGGGATAATCATGCTTTCCAGGGTTTGCTACCACTTTCACCAAGTATCTTTTAAACTTGGGAGCAAAGTTACAAGACGGGTTGAGTACCGTGGGGAATGCCTGATAGATATGCATGTGTGAGCAGCCCCTTTAATCCGGTTGTGGAACATTTCTGAAACGTGCCTATATTGGGCCAAACTGCCAGTCTGAACTTGGCCATAGTAGAGAATTTGCATGCCTTTATGTCTTGCAACCCCTTTTTTGCTTATGCAGTAAGGGAAATGAGTCTCCACAAATGCTGCCTCTAAGCTGTGGAGTCTTGTGAACAAAAATTCTATTTTGTGAGCTACTGGCATATAAGTTGTAAGCGAGCATTTTGGCTACTGCATAAATTAGTTTGCCTCTGGAGCCATCCTTCCTGAGCTAAGATAAAATGTGTGAGCTGGAGGCTACAAAATTGTGAGCTAGCTCGCACTAACTCAGCTTAGAGGGAACAGGGTCAAGGTTGGATCAGGATACAACGCATGCTATGGCATGGCATCCTTTTATTATATTTACAGTAAAAGTGGTTTATTTGAATGATACAGAACTAAGACTTACATGAGGCTTTCTGACAACACACATGTGAACTGCTCTAGGGCCAGAAAACTCTGCAGCCATCACTATTTAGACTGCCACACAGGCGCGGCAAGGGGGAAAAAAATCTGTTTTCTCAATAATTCATTTAAAAAGCATTTGGGAGCAGCACCCTGCAGCATGCTGCTGTGCTGGGATGAAGGTTAATGTGGATAATGCATTTCAGTGCAGATGCAGAGATAACATTTCTAAGGGGGGCATGTTTAGTTGCTTAAATGCAGTCTGGATAGCCTGTAGAACTTCATTTCCAGTGATCACGACACACAATGACAACATAAGCCATGCCAGTGTAGGTACAAGCATGTTTAGATGTGTCAGTTACCTTGATTCCATATAACCCTCATTTTTTTTTCAATATCATAAATCCTTCATGTCTTTAATGAGAGCAAAAATAAAGAAAGTCCCTTCTTTTGGTTGAGGAATCCTAAGGGATCTGTGACTAAAAAGAAAATTCAAAGCTTAACAGTTTCCACACAAAGGCCCATGGAGTAATTTTTAAATGTCCCTTACCACATGGATTACACAAATCATTTGGAGAATTTCTACACTGGCAGAAGTGCAGGAACTCTATGTACTTTGGGTACCCACATTGTAAAACACACACACAGACAGACACAACCCCCCACCCCCGGTATTAGTTCATATGACAGCCATAATATTTGAATTGGCCCTAAGCCTGCAATAGTAACCACTTGGAGTGAAAACTTAATGAATTCATCAACTTGATATGTAGGCTTATGCCAATGTAGGCTTATGCCAATGAAATCAAATGCATACTGGGTGGTACCAAAGAGACTTGCATAAAGAGGAAAAGGGGGTAGTGACATTCTTCAATTTTTCATTGTTTAATCTGCAAGTATGGCATTATAGGAGCTGCGGTGGCTCAAGTGGTTAAGACACTGAACTGCAGGCTGTGGAAGGTCAGTAGTTCAGCAATTCGAGACCCGAGTATGCTGCATGACAGAGTGAGCTCCCATCTCTAGTTCTAGCTCCTGCCAGCCTAGCAGTTCGAAAGCAAGAAATTCCAAGTAGAAAAATAGGTACCACTTCAGTGGGAAGGAAACAGCGTTCCGTGTGCCTTGGTTTTTAGTCATGCCAGCCACATGACCACGGAAATGTCTTCGGACAGTGCTGGCTCTTCGGCTTTGGAACGGAGATGAGCACCACAACCCTAGAGTCGGATTCGACTGGCTTTTGAGCAAGGGAACCTTTACCTTTTTATGGCATTATATGGACTCAAATTAATTTCTAATGATACCACATGCTGCTTCAGTAACATCTAATAATGTTAGCAACGGTAATAAGCAACCATATCATCATCCTGTCCTTCTACGTTTATTGATGAACCTACATGGCATTAAGACTTGTGGAAAAGCTTAACTCTGGCCCCAGTCACACAGGCCAGAAAACGTGGGGGGGAGGCGTGGCTCTTTGCGCCATTGCAATCTGATCCGCAATTAGGCGATCAGACTTGACGGCGGCACACCGGGGCTTCCACCGTTGGTGCGCACAACAAAGAGGATGCTGGCGCAATCACACCACAGGAGTCTGGAGGCAGCCTGTGGCAAACCATTTGCTGGTAGGTTGATCCTGGTAGCTTTTAACTATGTGGCTTTGGCGGCTTGCCGTGGGTTGGCCACGGGAGTGCTATGCCTCCCAAATGTTCTGGTGAGATCGCACCCGGAAAATCTGCCGGAGTACTGTGCCTTCAGCGGGGCAAATACTCTGTGTGACCGGGGCCCATGCTGCTTGTGTGTCATGCAAACAGAGTCAATAGTCCACATTCCCACCACCCTGAAAACTGTAAATATAACAAAGGTTTTTTAAATGAGTAAACTTTGAAAGAGAGTAAGCAGCTGGCAGGTTAAAGGACAAGGAGATGCCTTCATGGGAGCTTTATTTGTGGCCTACCACATGGAGCTTCATTACATCAAACCTCAGTGAGCTACATAAAATGGTGCACTAACAGAACAACCAAGGTACTTAACCTCAAATCCTTTGGGACCACTATATCATCCAAGAGTTCCACAAGAACTGCTGCTGAAAGACCCCAGTGAACAATTGCAACCATCTTCATCTCCTTTTGCCCTCTACATTTCACAGCTGCAGAATCCCACCTGAATTAAAACATTGATTTATTGAAAACAAACATATTGATTTTGCATTACCCTTCTCCCAGCTGTGGACTTCCACTTCCTATACATTTTATTTTTTGCTCTCGTTCACAAGAATATCTTATATTCATATCCCATCTCTTGGGCTGCTCTTCAAAGTTATAGTCTCTATGTCAGTTTCTTTCAACTTCTCTTTTCAACATGGGGTGAGACTTTTACATCTCTGATGATGTCAGCAACAGATTCTCTGGTGACTGAACCAGTGAGATAAACAGGGTCAGTGAAAAAAGCTAGAGACAAACCAGCAATGATTTTTAAGAGCTTCTTGGTCAGAAACAAAACCCCTGATGAACACTCAAGGCAGTTCAGTTGATGAGTCATTCCACAGAATAGCTGTTTTGACTGAAACAGGTCATGTCACACATTGCAAACGACATGATACTAACTAATAATAATGAGTGGGAGGAAGAAGAAGAAGAAAAATTACCATTGGGTTACTGTGACACAAAATAAATCCTAGGAAATAAAATTCCAAGGCAATTTAGATTACTCATACTGCAAAATAGACTCTAACAGTATATGCAAAATACAAAGGAATCTAAAAGAATATATATAACTTGTAGGAATCTGAGAACAATTTTAAAAGGCCCAACTTAATAGGTTATTTTGCATCCCATTGACTTTTTTATCTAGACTAATGTCAAAATGGCTGTTGACACCTTCTAGTAGAAGTTTAGGAGGTCTCCCTAGCTTTTGTAAAGTCTCTGCCGTAAGATCAATGGATAAGGACTAAGGTATAGACTAAGAAAGAGTGAGAATGAAGCTGGCACTGGGCTGGATAATTATGAGCAAAGGGTTGCCTTAAAAATGCCCTTTCCATCTGTCAGAATTAAAAATATAAATGTTGAAAGACTTGTTGCTGTTTGTAATATGTATAACCAAGCTCAGCAAACACACCCCTCCCAGAATCCATTCAATTAATTATTTGGCTGACTTTTTTTTCAGAACCCACATCTAGACCTCGATGGAATATGTATCAAAATGTGACTTTTGGGCTTATCTTCTGAACCCATGAGATAAGGACTTAAGAAGAGCCATGCTGGATCAGACCAGTGGTACATCTAGTCCAGCATCCTGTCTTGCATGGCCAACCAGATTCTCTGGAGGGCTAACAATAAGGTATATAGACTGAGGTCTTTCCATGATGTAGCCTCCCAGCAGTAGTATTCAGAGGTTTACTGTCTCTGAATAGTCACTGTGGATAGTAGCTGCTAAGAGACTATGAGTCTGTCTAATTTCTGCACTGGTCCTGGTCTGGTGGAATATGCTCCCACTGGAGATCAAGGCCCTTCAGGACCTATTACAGTTCTTCAGGGCCTGTAAAACAGAGCTGTTCCACCAGGGCTTTGGGTGAAGCAGTGGTCATCCAATTGCATCAACTGGCCTCCCTTGCTGAAGCTTCCATTTTGTATGGCCCATCAGGTGGTCCCACAGTCTGGTTTATGGCCTAGCAGCTACAATTTTCAATGCTATTGTATTGAACTGCAATGCTCTGTCCTTAGCTCATAGTTTTTCATTTTTAACTGTTTTAACTATTTATTGTTAAATGTTTTAATACTGATTATAGATTTGTTGCTCTGATCTGCTCTAAGCCTGCTTTCAGGGAGGGTGGAATACAAGCCGAAATTAATAAATAATAATAAATAATCTACTTTTAAACTAGTCTATGCCTGCAGCTTTCGTTACATCCTCTGACAGCAAATTCCACATTTGAACTTTAGTACTTTGGGAGAGGGGGGAAAGTTCACTGTCCATTCTTTCTACACTGTGCATCATGTCCAAGATTCTTCAGCCTTTCCTCAGAGGAAAGGTGCTCCAACCTATTAATCATCACAGTTGCCCTCTTCTTTACCTTCTCCAGCTCTGCAATGTCCTTTTTGAGAGACAGTAACCAGAACTGCAAATGAGGCTGGACCACAGTCTCATACAGGGGCATTATAGAACCAGCTGTTTTATTTTTAGCACCTCTCCTAATAATCCCTAGAATAGAATTTGCCTTTTTTCAGTGCTACAGCACACTGGGCTGACATTTTCATCCACCTATCCACTATGACCCCAAGGTCTCTTTTACTCTCAGTCTCAGCAGATTCAGTCCCTATTAGCATATGCTTAAAGTTGAGGGGTTTTTTGTTCCAAAATGCATCATCTTACTCTTACCTAAACTGAACTTTATTTTCACATTGTTACCCTCTAACTCAATTTGTTGAGGTCCTCCTGAGTTCTTCACAGTCAGCCTTGACTTTCATCATCTTGAATAATTTTGTGTCATCTGCAAAACTGGCCACTACACTGCTCACCCCCAGTCCCATATCATCTATCAACAAATTAAATAGAACCAGGCCTGACACCAATCTTTGTGGTATTCCATTGCTAGCTTCCCTCCACTGAGAGAGCAGTCCATTTATTCCCACACTGTGCTTCCTAAAATTTAACCATTTTTTAATCCATAAAAGGATGATTTCTCTTATCCCATGGCTGCTAAGCTTATTCAGGAGTCATTGGTGAAGTACATTGTAAACAAGCTTTGTTCCTATATGTGCCTAATAATTCTGTCTTTGTTTACAATTTCTTCTAATTTGCCTGGGGCAGATGTTAAGTTAACTGGTCGGTAATTTCCCAGTTCCCCTTTGGACCACTTTTTAATAATCAGAGTAACATTTGCTTCTCTCCAAGTTTTCTGGAACATATGTATATAATCAGCATCTTAGTGGCAAGTTACATATGCTGATTAGTAGATCAACAATCTCACACTTCAGTTCCTTAAGGATCCCAGGTGTATGCCATCAGGACCTGAAGACTTAATGGTTTTTAATTTCGTCAATAGGTTCAGAACTTCATCTATCGTCAATTCAATTTGACTCAGTTCTTCTGACTCCCTTCTGACCCATGTACATGCCCCATACTTCCCACAGTGAACACAGATGTTTCTTTGCCATCTCATTATCTTCCTTTAGCAATCCTTTTTATTTTTCCAAAGTACCAACTGCTTCTCTGGCTGATTTCCTGCTTTGGGTATATTTAAATAAATGCTTATTGTTTGTCTTGATGCTTTTAACAATCCGTTCCTCAAATTCTCTTTTTACAGGCTTAATTGTTCACTTGCACTACTTTTGTCAGGCCTTGTTCTCTGTTCTGTTCACTTCATTGGGGCAGATCTTTCACTTTTTAAAGACTTTTTGCCTTTTATGGCTTCCTTGACTTGAGTTGTTAACTATGCAGGCATGACAGAAATGACAGAGAGTATGGGAAGCTGCTGCTGTGCTCTATGGCAATTTAGACAGAGTATACTGCAGCACAGAAATAATAAGAAGCACATCAATAAAGATGTTCCTTCCACTTTCAAAAGTACCCTCTTAAGTTATTATTGGTCCTGTGGTAAATCAGTACCTATTATCATCAGCTGGATTTGTTTTCCTTTTCCTTGTTGTATGCAACTTACATTTACACGTGAAATAAATATCATTCCTGGAAAAGGCTGTAGGCACTTAGACTGTAGCATGAAGGAGATGGTAAAGGACACAGATGATTGCTTGGCTGAGTAAAGATATGTGGTCAAGATTTTACTAATCAAGATTTGACACACACCCCCAACTACATCCATTCTTTAAAATGATAGGACACTTCCTGAGTTAACAGTTATTCTGGCAGTTTTCTATCTGCTTTCCGTTTCATGTGTTGCAGCTGACAAAAAAGGCAGCAAGGGTTGAGAAAGACTCAGCAGATACAAACTTGTGGAATGCTGTCCAGGTAGAACTGTTTACCAAAATTCCTGCCAAACAAGATCTCAGTGTACAGCATTTCCGCTATTTAATAATCATTGCAGTGTCAATGGCTTGAAGAAGGCTTTCTGATTCTAGAAAAACATCAGTGCTATTTGCATGACTGATTTTGTTCTCTGGAACTTCTTCCTACCTGTGATGTGGAGAGCAAATATGGTGCAGTGGTTAAGAGTGGGAAACTGTAATCTGGAGAACAGGGTTTCTAATCTTCCACATGAAGCCTACTGGATGATCTTGGGCCAGTCACAGTTCTCTTGGAATTCTCTCAGCCCCACCTACTTCACAAGGCGTCTGTTGTGGGAAGAGGAAGGGAATATGATTGTAAACCACTCTGAGACTCCTTAAGGTAGAAAAAAGTGGGGTATAAAAACTTCTTCCTCCTCCTCCTGTCTGTGTAGCCACTAGGTTGAATCATCTCTCACACACAGGATTCCACCCCCCTCAGCCCACCTTTCCCCAAGAGTCAGACTAAATGGCACAAGGTCTGCTCATTGCCAGAGACAGATCTAACAACTGGGTACTCTAGTCTCTCTCAGAAGTAGAGCTAAACCACTCTGCCGCACTACAAAGCTGAGCTACATTTCATTCTTTCTGCTCCTTTTCTGAGTCAGACCTGAGTTCTCACTGCTCTTTCCCAATTCCCTGAGGCAGAACTGAACTCTTCTTGCTGTCTTTCCCTCCAACCTTCCATCCCTCTTCTGAAAGGTGATTATTTGGAGCAGCACTCCCATAGGCTCAAGTGAGTGGCTGTTTTCTCCTTGAGGGGACAGGACAGCCTCCTATCTATCACAGTAACCTTTGTACTTGTCCCATTTCTGAATGGAATGCAAACCTCATATTGGGGTACTGGTTGGGGTTGTTAATCCTTTTGCAGCCCCACTAACTGGTTGAGGATCTTGGATGAGGTATTAATGGCAGGTTCACTACTCCAGAGAGCAAGCTTTTTGCTGCAGGTTGGCACCCCCACCCATTTTGAGAAATGTGGAATTAGATGGTTTTATGATGGGGCTGAGTAAGATCTTTTGGGCTCCCTTCAAATTGGTCTGGAAGTTATTTGGGGTTGTTTTGTTTGTTTGTTTTTTGCACATTCTGGCTTGTTCATTGGGGTAGAATAGATTATACTTAGGCCTACTTTTTGATTTGTTATGCCATAACTAATGAAGGTAGGAATTGTGCTGGTATCTTTCAGGAATGCTGCCCCCAAGCCATATAGGGCTTTAAAGGTCAATACCAGCACCCTGAACTGAGTCCAGAAGCAACTGGGAGACAGTGTAGATGACACAAGACTGGAGTGATATGGTCCCTTCAATGACTCCAGTTGACTTTCTGGCTGCAGAGTTCGGTACAACGTGAAGCTTCTGGACAGTCTTCTCACCTAGGAAACTGGTTAAAGGAATCCCTGGCCTTTGCTGCCACCTGTTCATCGAACAGGAGGCCCAAATCCAGCAGCACCCCCAAGCTACAAACCTGCTTCTTTAGGGGGAGTGCAATCCCATCCAAAACAGGAGATTCTTGGGTCTAGCCTTCCTCCCAGCAGTAGCACCTCCATTTGGGGGGAGGGATTAAGGCTGTGGTCACACACATTAAATAATCCACTTTCAATCCACTTTCAATGCACTTTCCAACTGAATTTTGTCAGTTCACACAGTAATGTCCAGTTGGAAAGTGCAGTGAAAGTGGACTGAAAGTGGATTATTTAGTGTGTGTGATCACAGCCTAAGTTTCTACTTGCTAGCCCTCATTCATCCCAAAACTGCCTCCAGGTTCCTGTTTATGATTTCCACAGCCTCCCTAGGATCTTCTGGAACTGAAAGACAGAGCTGAATGTCTTCCACATACTGGTGGGAACTCAGCCCAAGCAGCTGGATGACCTCTCCCAGCAGGATTATGAATATGTTGAAAATCATGGGAGATAAGATAGAACATTACAGGACACTAGAGGCCAGAAGCCAAGGGGCAAAGCAGCAGCCCCTCAGCACCACACTCTGAAACTACTTTTGAGGTAGTTCCAAAACCACTGCAGACCAGTGCTTCCCAGTCTCTACCCCAAAAGGCAGTCCAGAAGGATACCATGATCAAGAGGTCCAGGAGAATTAATAAGATTTCACACACACACCCATCCATCTCCTGGCACAGGTCATCCACCAGAGTGGCCAAGGCAATTTCAGTGCAGTAACCAGGTCTGAAAACAGATTGCATTAAATCCAAACAATCTGCTTCATTCATGCATCCCTGAAGTTTCCCAAATACCACTCATTCAGTCACCTTAATCAGGAATGGTAATTTGAGACTGGACAGTAGTTATTCAGTTCTGCAAGGTTCAGAGTAGGTTTATTTAGGAATGAATGAACCACTGTCTGCTTTATGGTAGGGGTGACCACCACCATTCTCTTGGAGGCATTTACTGTCTCACAAACCCAGGAACAGGCCCATAGCCAGGATTTCTTAAATTGGGGGTCCCTTAAATAATTCAGGGGGCACTGAAATTAAAATAAAAAGGGTCCGAATCAGGGCCTTCCAAAGAGTTGACTTCCAGCCCTGACTGAGGGGCAGATTTTGAAGTTCTCTTGTGCCTAGCTCCCCCCTTTCCTTGCCCCTGCCACTCAGACCTGGGCCTGAAGCATGAGTCATCATCGTAGAGCCCCGGGATGAAGGAGCGTGCCCACCTGGTCTGTGCGCAGACACCCTGCCACCAAGGGCCCCACTCCCCACTCCAGAAAGAGGGTCTGCAGCCCCCACTGCACCCACTCACCATCCCATCCCAACCGTCAGCACCCAGGAGGGCGGGCAGGCAGGCAAGGGTGCTCACTCACTCTGCCTGGCATGGAAGGGACCAGCTGGGGCTGGAAACAGGAGTCAGCCACCGGGAGCAGCCCCACTGGGGGCAGAGCGGAGTGCCATGGGTTGAGGTGAGATGAGGGAGGAGGGCCATGCTGGGCTGCTGACATTCAGCCCACTGGCCGGCTGGTGAGCGCATCTCATCCAGGGCCCTCCTGGTTGCCTCCCTGTGGGTCCAGGGGGGCCCTGATGGAGAGTCGAGGGGCTGGGCCTTGAAAGATTCACTTACTAATATAGAAGATGTGTTAAACGAGAACTTCACAAGTATATTGTATCACTAACAATTGCCTTACTAACATTTAGATTAACATGGAAAGGATCTCCTACTCTTGGGTTTTTAGTTAGTGTGGGTATCTTTCCTTATGAAAAATAATAAAAATACCCTCTCGGGGGTTTCAAAAAAAGAAAAAAAGAAAAGAAAAGATCCAATGTCGCTACGGGCCTGCCCAGGAACCCTCCCCTAGCAGATTTAAGCAGCCAGGAAGGGCAAAAGTCATACAAGCAGGTGGTAGACTCTAACATCCAAGCATCCTATCCATATCCTTAGACTGGACAAGCTGAATTGATGAAGCCATTGACATGGTCCAAGTTTGGAGCCAGGATATATTTGTACTCAACACTGTATATGTTAGCAACGCCTCACAGGTAAAACTAGGTAATGCTTAATTGATGATACAATGTAGATCAATGTAGATTAGAAACATAATTGAACCATCTATTTGGTGTCTCAGGTCTTCATTTGGGAGTACAGGCACAGTGACTTTTGTCATGCAAACTTCAACAAAACAAGGAAACCATAAACTACAGGCAAGTTCTTAAGAAATATATCATGCAGAGTAAAACTAAATGATCAAAATTTTATCAAATTTCCATTTAAGAATACTCACTCTTACGATAGGACATTTATTGGGACAGGTTGTTTGTTTATATCATGATTCAAAGACACCAGGTCATTATTTGTTTGAAAATACTGAAAAGTCTGTGAAGTCATCCTTGTATATAAAGGAAGCAAAAGAGTTCAGTGAATGGAAATAAGATCTCTGTGGACAACAAACTAAAAGAGATTTCCTGTTTAGGGGCTAAAATGCTGACAAAGGCAAAATGAGTGTAGAAATAATAACTTTCTACTGAAGGCAAAGCACACTTCTAAAATGTGAAAAGTTATTGATTCTTTTAAAAAAGCGTAAGACCACCTTTCTCCCAAACCTGTGACCCAAAATTGGTATTTTGTAGAAAATAAAGTAAATGCTGGATAATTAGGTACCTAGATTATGGTAAGTAGGGAATACTGTTTTATCCTCTGAATTGCAGATATGCACTATTTAAAATGGGCATAATCTAAAGTCACACCAGTCTTTCTAATAGAAGAGTTAAATATGTGCTTAACGCTTCCCTTTTCTATTCTAATAGATAGAACCAAAATGCTGAACTGTGAATGGACGGTGTCCTATTTAAAACAAAACAAAAATGTATTATCTCTCCAAGGAAATTGAAGCCCTGTAGCACACATACAAAATCCATCCACATTAGTCATCTATCACAAAGGGGGGGGTCAAAATTGTTTCATACAGAGATCAGAGGTTTGGCAGTTTATGTAGAGCACCATTCATTGGTGAAAAAAAAGGTACAATGACTTTGTGTGAGCTTAGAGGAAGTTAAACCGATCACAGAAAAGGTGTTTCATTAACTAGAGCTGCTGAAGAGGTTATCTTTCCTTTCACTTTCTTCAATGGACATTCCAAAAAAATTTGTCATTGAGAAAAAGTATGGACATGTTTCATAACTGTAAAAAAAAAATGGGACACTCTGAGATGATCATTTGAAGATGAAAGACAAGCAAGGACAAAGACATCCTGTTGCCTTTCTATGACTCTTTCAGAACTTTTTTTCTGACTTGTAATGCTGCCAGTAGTTATAAAAATACCTACAGTGCTCTTGAAAATGTGCAATCATCGAGGAATGGCCAAAATAAAAGACATCCTTCAAGAATATGAATGGGTGGTCCAATAAATAAAATTTTAGCTGAGTATCTGGCAAAACAATTAGATTTGCTGTGGAGACACAGCACTTGGCTATAGCAAAATGCTAGAAAGATACTGCAGGAAACATTCCTCCACTAGCAATAGGATGTACCAGAGTAGTTCATGTTCTGTTTCATATATGATACCTATGATTTTGTCATAAATTGTCCTCTTGAAATTGGATGGTTTTATTCTAGCCCATGCTGGTTTCTGAGGAAACGTGCAATACATGTTTACATGCAATACTGTAAACTTCTGAATCTTAGTCACTTACAGCAAGGTCCGTTTTTGTTGTATAAGTTGCATCTTGTACCAAATAGTGCTTTGTGGCATTAATTTGATCACAGTGGGGTGAGAGAGAGACAGAGAGAGAAAGAAAAGATATTATAGTGTTGTTGTTCCCCCTCCCCACCCAAGCCTAGGAATTCTTTTTTGTTCTGTTTTGAAGCCTAACTCTTATTCTTATTTTATAGCAATAAATAGCTGAAAAAGGTAGCTGAAAAAGGTAAACATCAAATTCTGGCTTAATGAAGAAACTGTTAAATAAGTGAAAATTGCAGTGATAGAGAACATATTTCTGACTTTGTATTTGCTACATTTTCCAAGGACTGTTTCTGATGCTGTGTTGTGTGAACCTCTTCTATCTTATACTGGTCTGAATTCAAACATTCCTGTTTTCTTATTGCTTATTTTCTTATTACCCTTGAGAAGGCAGCTGAAGTAATCAACATGTTTCCATTGCTAGCAGAAATATCTGTGTCACTAGAGGGCAGCCATCATCTGTTGGAGAGCAAGACAAGATCTCCACGGAAACGGAGGCCTGGCTTCAGATGCAGAGGGTGTGATTCTGGAGCACTTGGCTGTCTTGGTTCTACTAATTTTCATCACAAGGGATTATCAGCATTTCAGGTTTGTGGCTAGGGGTCATCCACATGGTTAGGGTTTTTTTTGTTTTTGTTTTTTAACATTGCAAGTTCAGATTGGTCCACTGCATTCAAAATCAAATATTTGGGTGCATAGATCACCAGAATAAATTAATGCATGCTACCCTAATAATTTCTTCAGAGCTGCCTATCCTTCTGGAAGTCAAAGCAAGTTAATGATTTTTGTTTGTTTCATTCATAAAAGACTTTCTGCTCATTTACTTGAAGAGTCTCACATGGCAGCACAAGACAACTTCACTAACAGTGCAATTCTAAACAGAGCAACACCTTTCTAAAGCCATGAGGATGGCACTGTAAAAGAATGAATTGTCACAATTTTGTACCTTGGTCTCTTTAAGTTTAATTTTATTAAGTTATGAGGCTGGACAAACACTTCAGCTTAGCACAAAGTACACTGTCCATCTGGCCTGCAGTCTCCTGCTGCAGTAGAATTCAGTGGACACATCCAATACCAAAAGTAGGCATATCTTTTCTGCTTTAGAATTTTGAACAAAATTCATGTTTCTTTGTCCCCCTCCCCCAGTAATAGGAAAGTTCAAAATTCTAGCAGTTATTCAGCCAGTTAAATTGCAGAATATTTAATGGAGAGGATGAAGTAGAGTGGAAAGAATAGGAAAGTGATACATAGAGCAAATGTGTATGTTTTTGTGTAGCCATACCTCTGTGAGTACTTATAAAACAGAAAGTATACTTTGCAGATGTAATCAGAAAAATGTAGAAGTCCTGAATACGGTCAGGCTTGGAACCCTTAGTTACATTTACACTGGCCCTGTTACGTTCTGCAATAATGTAACAAAATACCCTGAATTATCCATCCATCATTCATTCCAACTCCGTTTAGCTTCTGAAACTGTCAGAGAGTTGCTGGATGATTTTCCTGTGCAACCAAATTGTGCTGTGTTTGCAAAAGAAAACAGACCCCCCCCCCCCAAATATATATTCCATATTGTGGCACATTGTACAAAAGAAACCCACAAAAATAGAAGAAAACAACATTTCAATGAAACAATTCTTATTTTGCAGCAGTTCTGTATTTCACACCCATTTGGCTAAATATGAAGTGGCCTCTTCACTTTAATATTGACCTACTGTCACCATCTCATGCGTGTACACATGGTCCATGTGTTATATGTGCTTTAGATATTATGTGCAATTGTATTTAAATTATACTTTCCAGAACAGAAAAAGTAAAAATTAGGCCCAGAGCTAATCAAATAGGAATCTGGCTGACTTGGAAATAGAATAAGGTCTTTTAAAACAGACTTATGAATAGCCAGTGTATCCATCTCTTATGTCCACTTATAACCAATATTCCCTCTAAGCTCCACACTGTTGTGGGCAAATATTCTACCTCATAAACAAAAAAACCCCTAGTAGCATTAAAGTTGTGAGCAACTCTACATTTTATTATTGCGTACATTATTTTTAGAAGATTATTTCCATAACCTTGTAAGAATATCAAAATTCTTTTAAACTATACCTACCCCTTTCCATTATATTGGTAGACCTGGTCTCCAGAGAACAGGTCTACCCACTCTGGTCCACTACCTGCCCCAGTCCACTATATTAGTAGACCTGGGCTTGGACCATTGCCCTGTGCTTACCCTTAGAAAACATACCAGCACTGGGGGGGGGGGTTAAATTTTTGCAGTCTACTTTGTTGTTGCTGCTGCTGCATTTAATTGAAATATGAGAACCAGCATTACAGGTCAAGTATAATGGAGGTGGAACAATCACTGTCAGAACCCTGCCTAACCTTACAAACAGGAAGTTTCTTAAATGTTATCAACCTGGCCCAAACTACTTATTTATTCAAATATTTATATCCCACTTTTCCCTGTGACTCAAGGCAGCTTACAAATCATACTGAAAAGCCTAATAGGGGTGTGCAAAAAAATAGCCCCCCCACTCAATTATAGCCTATGGGGACCATTATAGTCAATGGGCCGCATAAGCTATAATAGAGAATTGATCTGGGGCTATCTGGGGCTCGGGGAGGGGCTGGTTTTTTGTTTTTTGGTAGAGGCGTCAAATTTGCAGCATAGCTGCTGGTGCCTCTCCTAAAAAAAGTTTGAAAAAGATTGGACTGGGGGTCCAATTCTATGGGCCCCAGAAAGAGGTGCCCCCATCCTCCACTGTGAACTGAAGCAGAAATCCTCTGCGCTGGCCTCTGAAATCTTGTGTGCCAGCACCCCCTAGTGCAGCTTAGTGGGAACTGTGCCTGTAACCAAAGTTCCAGATTCCAAACACATTCGAGATTAAAACAAACCCATTTAAAATCAACAAGCAGCTCAAAATAAGTAGGAAATTATTATCATGTCTCTAGGACACAGCCTCATAGGGGCCTCTCTAAATCCTTATTCAGACAAAACTCCCAGTGTTGTTTACTGGAAGAGAATGCTTTTTTCAATGAGGAATTGAAGCTGGGATGCATAATGGTTGAAAAGCACCAATTAATATCTGTACATACATGCCTCCTGAAAAAGGAATAGGAAAGATTCTTTGTATTTTAGAACTGCCAATTAAAGATGGGGCCTGGAATTCTCCAGGAATTACAGTTGATCTCCAGACTATAGAGATTAGTTTCCTGGAGAAAATAGTGGCTTTGGAAGGCAGACTCTGTGGCATCATATCCCTGCTGAGCTCACTCCCCTCTCCTGCTCAAACTCTGTCCTCCCCAGGCACTGTCCCCAAAATCTCTAGGGATTTTCCAGGTTGAAATTGGCAATCCTATTTAACACCATGGCATGAAAAGAAAGAGAGAGAGAGAGAGAGAGAGAGAGAGAGAGAGAGAGAGAGAGAGAGAGAGAGAGAGAAAGAAAGAAAGAAAGAAAGAAAGAGAATCCCGCCCCCCAATACTTTTCTCTCCAGCCAAAACAACAAGCAGGTAACAGTCCAGAAGAAACACTGCAGCCTCTTAACATTATTTCATAAAAGTAACATGGTATCTACATTCTGGGAGAAGCAGGGACAGCTGACAAGAAATGTTCTTTAAAAATGGGGTAACTTAGAGATTTTCTGAGGGAAACAGTTTCTGCGGAAGTTTCAGGAAAAACGGAATAGTCGTAGTACAGCAAGCAGTAGGGACCCTGCCCATTCAGATAAGAGCTTTTCAGCATGCTTTCTCTATTGCCAAGGAGCTGCAGTTTTGTTCCCCTTCACTTCTCTGCTCACTCCACATATCTCTGTATTGTCCCTTTTCATCAAACACTGAGGTACAATGCCAGCTCTAAGTCTGAATATGGCCTCCTCCCATTGTAGTTCTCTAAACAAGGGGTGTCAAACTCATTTGTTATGAGGGCCGGATGTGACATAAATGAGACCTTGTTGGGCCGGGCCATGTGTGTCATAAAATGTAATGCCAGGTAGTGGCGATATAAACTTTTTAAGGGACACAGAGAAACACAATTAAAGTTGTTTTAAACTTTAAATAAAACATGCTTAAAACACTAGGACTCTTGCAATATTTTGTCTATTTAACAGTCACTGATAACTGAGACCTCTTGCTCTGAATTATTGAATCAAAATTTCTGTGCTGTAGCAATCTTGAATATGCTGTTCAGGTGTGTATCTATAAGCTGCAAACCTACTTTTGATTTATTGACATTCATTATAGAAATCTCATGCTCAGCATTCTGAGTCTAGGACCCAAGGGAAAGCATGAAATGGCTGGGCATTGTACATAAGTTGCTTCATGTGCTGTTCAAAAACATGAGAAGAAGAAGAAGAAGAAGAAGAAGAAGAAGAAGAAGAAGAAGAAGAAGAAGAAGAAGAAGAAGAAGAAGAAGAGGAGATTGGATTTATACCCCGCCCTTCACTACCCAAAGGTGTCTCAGAGTGGCTTACAAACTCCTTTCCCTTCCCCTCCCCAAAACAGACAACCTGTGAAGTAGGTGGGGCTGAGAGAGCTCTGACAGAAACTGCTCTTTTTTCAAGAACAGCTCTTATCAGAACTACGGCTTGCCCAAGGTCATCCAGCCAGGTGCAAGTGGAGGAGTGGGGAATCAAACCCGGTTCTCCCAGATCAGAGTCCGTGCACTTAACCACTACACCAAACTGGCTCCTGACACAGAATGAGGGCTGTTTGTTTGTTTGTCTACAAAACTATATACTTCTCCTGAGAAATAACTACAACTTCCTACAAAGGAAATGTGCTAGGTGAACTTGGTCTGGACACAGACTCTCAGCCTAATCCACCTCACTGGCTTGTTGTTATTCCTCCTCTAAAATAGTTCACTTTGCTTTCTTACTGAGAAAGACTGGATCATGAGGGCATGAACACAGTGAAAAGGGAGAGGGAACCCAGTTGTACCCAGGAGACCCCTGGCAGAAGGAGCCCAACACATACACAGCATAAGGAGCCCAACAGAATACACACACACACTGTAGCAAGGCACACAAAAGCTCATACCTTGAACAAAACTTTGTTGATCTTAGAGGTGCCTGGTATTTCTGCCATGCAATTGAGGCAGCCCAGCAAAGCAAGCTCTCCCTTGTTCCCTCCCTCCGCCTCCCTTCAGGAAGGAACCTCAGTCAGTGGAAGGACAGAAAGGCTTTCCTTTGTCTCCTGTATATGACTGAAGCAGCCTGGCCAGGAAGCGAGCTCTGGCTGGTTCCCTCTGACCCCCTGGGAGGAGGAGGGGGAGGAGCCTCAGCCAGTGCTTTACCAGACTCTCTCAATCACACAGGAGAAGCTTGCCTATCTATCTCTCCTGGTACAAAACACAAGAGACCGCTGGCTGAAATCACTTAAATTGAAATATATATATATAATTATATAAAAATAATATTTAATGCCATTCACTATGGTATAACTGGATGAAACCTAAGTATTCTTACAAGGAACAACACTAAGGCAGAAAAATAAAGTCACAATAGTACCAAAACTTTCAATGTGTCTCACTCCTGTTGTATTATAACTTCATAGTCCAAATTGACATGCATTCATCATGGAGTGGACTCATATAGTTCCAAGGAGGAGCCAAATAATCTTGAATTCCATAAAACATAAAGACGCGTAGTCCGGATGCAAGCTGCTGCATTTCAAATAATTATTTTTCAAAGCTGAAAGGCTATAGTGGGACCCGATCTCAGTAGCAACACATACAGACATCAATTTAATCAATCACAAAGGATCATGGGTCCTTGAGACTTTATTTTTTTGCATTAGTGTTTCAGTGCTGCATGCAAACAAAATGTGTGTGTGTGTGGGATTGTAAGTACAGAATGAAATTGACATTTTATTTAGTTATTTATTTCTCAAATTTATACCCCGCCCTCCCAGCCAAGGCTGGCTCAGGGCAGCTTAAATAAAATCAGTATATTTATAATACCACAATTTAAAACATTTTAAACTATGGTAAAATCAGTTAACAATACAGTAAGTGCTAGTATTGTTGTTGCCAAATCATGATGGCGACCATATTAGTTCTTTATACTCATAACTGGCTCCTAGGTCTACTCCAGGTGTCTTACAGGCAGCTGGCACAGGCTGATGATATAGTTTCCAGAGGTAGCAGGGCTTCCTACCCTTCAACTACAAGTTGTTGATGATATGATGTTCAATGGTGATGACGGCTCCAAAAGCCTGGCGGAAGAGCTCCATTTTACAGGCCGTGCAGAACTGTAAGAGGTTACAGAGGGCCCTGATGTCTTCTGGGAGCTCATTCCACCAGGATGGAGCCACCACTGAGAATGCCCTGGACCTGGTTGTTGACAGTTGTTTGCATTAGATGTGAAGACAAAGAGAGACACTAGTATGGGAAGCCTAAAGATTTGGAAACATTTTTCCCTTTAATGCTTTAGTGAACAAAGTTTTGGGGGGATCCATTTTGGCAGTGTCTGGAAGCCTAACATTAAAATGACAGTTAAGCTGCATGGACCTTCTGTTACTATGCAGCTTTGCTTGGTCATTGGCAAAAATACCCACCATTTTTTCCCCAATTTAGTGGCACAGGACTAAAAAGGCTCTCTATTCTTGCAATGGAAATTTTTGCAGCTAAAATAAGACAAGACCCCCAACTGAAGGACTAAAAGTAAACGGAGAGGAATTTAAATGTTATGCCGATGACGTTGTTATAACAATTTCTAACCCACATATAAGAAAGAGCAAAAGTCACCTCTTTCTTGGGATTTAAAATTAATAAGAAAAAACAAAAATTATCTCCAAATTTTTAACAAAGCAAGATAAGGAAAACATTAAGAGAATTACAGGATGTAAATTAATGATAAATCCAGTTAAATATCTGGGCATAAACTTAACTGGGCAAAGCAAAACATATTTAAAGATAATTATGACGTAGTATGGGAAATAATACAAAAAGATATGGAAAAATTACCCTGGCTGGGAAGAATTTCAGTAATCAAATGAATATATTACCAAAAAAAAAATTTTATTCCAGATGATACCGATTAATATACAAGAGAAAATTCTGAAAGATTGGCAAAAGCAAATAAATATGTTTATGTGGAATGGCAAAAAAACCCAAGAATCAGATTTAAAATGTTACAAGATGGAAAAAAAATAGAGTTTTGGCAGTATCCAATGTTGAGCTACATTACAAAGCAGCAACCATGGTCTGGATTGCAAATTGGATTAACAATCCAAATGACAGACTAATGAAATTAGAAAATAATTGAATTCCAAAAAAGCTTCATGTAATTAGAGATAGCTTATTTAAAACCTGGGATTCTTTAAAAATAAGGATTAGCCCAACAACTGCACCAATAGATGTATTTTATGAGAGAAGAACCAATGACTTTATAATTTACCAAGATATGCTGAATCCACAAGGAGAAATTAAATAATGGCAAGCAATAAAAGAGGAAGGAAAGAAAATACAATGGCTGGTATATCTCCAACTAATGTCTAGACTCAAAGAAGCTGCCCATGCTTATAGAGGTCAGACAAGAGACCTGATTTTGAAAAAAATAATTAGTCAACTGAAAGATCATCTATTAGGATGAATCTATAAACTTTTACTCCAATGTGATACAGAAACTGAACAAGTTAAAATGTGTATGTTGAAATGGACTCAAAATTTAAGGTGAGAAATAACATTTCAACAATGGGAAAACTTATTAATGAGAGGCATAAAATTTACTGCAAGTCAAGTATTAAAAGAAAACTGGTATAAGATGCCCTTTCAATTGTATGTAACCCCTACAGATATTAAGGCTGAGGACAGACTGACAGTATGAAGCGGGAGGGAGGCGGGGCAAAAAGACCAAGTTGTGCCATGGATTCCCAGGCGCACTGCACCTACTGATGCAGGAGCATACCGGGGAGGAGGCGCAAGGGAGCGTTCTCACTCTTAGCCCGCCCCTGCTGGAGGCGCAGCTGTAAGTGGCTTTGTTTCACTCCGGTGACATGCGCCTATGTGCCTATGCACCTAAGCGCCTATTTCTCAAGCTTTTAGCATGTACACTTCCGGGAAGCGGGATCAACACGCACTCCAGGGTTTGCTACCACTTTCACCAGGTACTTTTTTTAATGCAGTAGGGAATCGTCATAGGATGGGTTGAGTACGGCTGGGGAATGCCTGACAGCTGTTCCTGTGTGAGCCGGCCCCTTTAACCCATTTGTGAAATGTTCCTGTATCGGGCCAAACTGCCAGTCTGAACTCAGCCTAAAAATATGGAAAAGAACTATATAGGGACCTGCTAGAAATGCAAAGAGGGAGATAGCACCTTTTGCCACATGTGGTGGACTTGTAAAAAGACAAGAAAATTTTGGAAAGATATACATGGAGAGATTCAGATTTTAAAAATCAACTTTGAAATCAGAGACTATGCTATTGGGAATTATGCCAGACAATATTGAAAGAACATTCCATGAATTGCTTACATACATATTGACTATGGCCAGAATAATATGGGCAGCCAAATGGAAAGCTGAGGAGCCCAAACAACAAAAACTGCAGAGATAAAATGGCAGAATATGTGATCATGGCTAAATTAACAATCTATATAAATAAAAGAACAGAAAATTTGAAAAAAATTACTATGCTTATTATATGTAAAGAAGAAAAATGAGTGATTTATATTAAAGTTACTATAATGGTTATTTTTATTTTGTTCATCAGTATAATGATAACAGGCACTAATATAACTGCACTAATATTATTATAGATAATACTACAGTGGTATAAATAGAAGTGTTCTCTGAAACAATGTTATATTCAAGACCATAAAATAGTTTTTGACGTATATATGAACCTAATTCATTGTTATCCTTTCTATTTTTAAAAATACTCTTAAAATATGTTTTTGATTATAGTTTGATTACAACAACCATAGTGGTATTAAGATGTAATGGAACATATAATAAAATACTTAATATCTAACAGCTAATATTAATAGTAATAATAGTAACTAATGGTAATAAATGCTAGGCTTTAATAATAAATGTATACAGTATGTAAAAACCTTCTGAATACTATGCATTTTAAATGTTTATGTTAAATGTTCTATATTTACTCAGATGTTGACTGTCCTTGTTATGAATATGTTATAGATTATTATAACATTTATATTTCTCTTTTTCCCTTTTTTCTGAATCCCTGTTTTAATAATAACAATAATAAAAAGCTATTTATAAAAGACTAAAAAAGCTCTCCAGAACTTCTGCCAGACGACTCCTCTCCCATACAGATTGCAGCACTGTGCAAAGCATGGTGGAGTTGCAGCCGACTTTGCACAGGCATGCGCAAACACACATTGCCAATGAACACAGCGTACAATGCCACTGTCAGTGGGTTCTATTGTGCATTCTGTACATTCAACATATTTTCCCATATTATGAGATCGTGCAACTCTCCATTTTTCACAGTGGCCGATAACACAGCAGAAACCCTGAGTGCTCGGCAATATGGAAAACGGGGCCGCACAGCTGCTTGTCAGTTTCAAAAAAAAGTGTGGTCACTTTCAACAGTGGGTTTTCCCCACTTTGCCTGCATTTATTTCTGTTCCCTTTCATTCAATGAATGAATGCTAAAATGTATGTACAAAACCTGAACCACAAGGATTTAAATGGAAGGTGCTTGCTGGACACTACTGCACACCTGTGATTGGGCAATTGCGTAAAAAAAATAAAATAAAATTGGACACCACTCCCACATGTCACAAGTGATGTTCCACCCCAATTTACAAAAGTGTTCTTTTTTTCTAAAATGTAGCTACAGAGTAAATATACCGGAGGGAAAAGAATGGTGCATAAGGCAGGCACAGAAGCCAAAGTCACGATTAAAGGTTTACTGCTCTGAAAATCTGCAGTAAGATGTGTATGCATAATGGGCCCAAGTTAGTATTTGGATGGGAGACCACCAAGGAAGTCCAGGGATTCTATGCAGAGGCAGGCAATGGCCAACCACCTCTTTGTCTCTTGCCTTGAAAACCCTGCAGGGTCACTATAAACCAGCTGTGACCTAAGAGCAAAAGGGGAAAAAACCACTTTGTAAAGCAATGGGTCACATTTCTCTAGTCTCCACTGTTCTTATCATTTTATTTTTTGTAACAGAACCTAATGTCATCTCTCATCTTCTAGAATAGTGATCAATTATTTCATGTGACCACAAACGTTCTTTTGACCAGCTAGATATACATAATGTGCAAGTCTTCTGGGAAATTATATCCATCTACTGGAAGGTTAGACAGGGACCATTTCCTCACAAGTGCAAACCTCCGCATTGGCATTGTTAAATAATCAAATTTTGTAAAACTTACCATGCAACTTTTTGTCTCCCCAGGAGTAGAACCAAATTTAGTGCCCCCTTATCCCAGTTTTTCCTAATCCACTTTAACTGTGATTTCCCCCCTTTGGATATGAACACAGTTTTCCATTGAGGATTTCCAAATTCCAAATTTTGTTTCCTGCTGTCCTTTTGTGTTGTCAGTGTTGTGTGTTCATCCCCCCACCCTCAGGTTGTCCCCTGAGCAATCTGCTAATTTTTAAAGCATAATGTTGATTGTGTTACAATGCAATTTTAAAAATTATAATATAGCAACACTGTAACATTGGCACAAAACAGGCAGCAAGGTTTTGAATAGCCTTCTCCATGCAACTACCCATCCATGAAGTTCTTTTCCTTTCAATTATTTTGTGGGTAGGCTTTGATGCCTCACACTTGTATTGTTTCTTCATTCCCCCCCCCTTCCCCTATAGCACGCAGTGTTTTTTTTTTTTTTACAATGCTAGGATATAACATTACTGCATATGCAAAAAAGGAGGCACATGAGGACACATTTAGCATGATTCATAATTATTGAATAACACTGTTATGAATTGGTGTATCCAGTCTGACGACCAAAAATGGAATATTATTTTCATTAGGATTTTGTGGGAATTTTGCCAGCTATTTTCTTAGCTGGCAACTAAAGAGGAGCAGGGGACCTTTAAAATGGTGGCAACCATGCTGTTCCCCATGATACATCCAGTCTTTTTTTATGATGTTATGATGTTATAACATTACTGTGTGTGCAAAAAAGGAGGTTCTGTCACTGACAAAGTACATGAGGACACATTTAGCGTGCTTCATAATTATTGAATAACCGTGTTATGAATTGGTGTATCCAATTTGATGATGACTAGCCATTTTCTTAGTTGATGACTAAGAAGGAGTGGGGGACCTTTGAAATGGTGACAACCATGCTGTTCCCCACAATACATACAGCCTTTTAAAAAATGATGTTATGATGTTATAATGTTACTCCACATGAACAAAAAAAAAAAACCAGGAGGTTGCATTGCTGACGAAGTAAATGATGACATGGCTACACAACCTCTTTTCAAAGAAAGTGCAGAACACACAGGGAGGGTCAAATCCAAATTCAAGAAAAAATTCCCCGAAATAAATGCTCTTTTGTGGAAGGGGTGCCGCATCAGTTGGGGATTCAACTAGTCATGAAGTAGCGGCAACACTGAGGTGCGGAAAAGGTCAGGGTGAGAGTGAGTGAGAGAATAATGAAAATTAGTTTGTCATGCTTGTGACAGGTGGCTCATGGTTACGTGGAAAATAGCTGAACTGTACATAACTGGCTAGATTAAACAATGGTGGGCCTAATTACTGTATGCATTGAAAATTAGTTCTCAGTATTTTTAAAGTCACTAGGAGCAAAGTAACCCAATTCAGATAGAGAATCACCTCATCCTGCTGGTTCTTAATGCCTGCCTGCTGGCGGCCAGGGCAGCTGACTTCCAGCAACAGTGTGTGGTTCCTGCCTACCTCACACAGGGCAAGTTCTGATGTTGTATTGAATTATAATGGGATACAAGCAAAGTGGGCAAAACAATGCAAACGTACATCTTGTGGAAAATACTCTTGCATTAATTAAGTCATGTTAATCTGAACTTCAACGATTCTCTCAACTGGGACAAAGTTAACATTACCTCAGCCTTTTATTCTCCAGAACCTTGCAGATAATAACAATCCTGGGGGACTCCACTGCTTTGGTTGATTTGAAATATAGAAATATGCCCTTTCATATTTCTGTTTGTTCTTGTTTGTTGTCATTGTAATCCTTTTTGTTTTGCCCATTTTTATTGCTGGTATTCTCAACTTGTTTCTTTTTTATGCCATGCACATAGAATTGTTGTAAAGATAATACAATAAATTGCATGGATTTAATGGGGAAAATTATCTCCCATATTTCATAGTGAGATAAAAATCCACTTAGGGATGGACCCTTTCCAAGACTGTGAGATGCCACAGGTACCGCACCATGACAGATCCTGAGAGCAGCCTTGCTTTTTACTGCAGTGAAAAATTCTAGGTAGAACTGTAAGATTTTCATGGATTACTTTATAAAATAATATTCCTATTCTATTGGTACTGTAGTACAATGATTAAATATTGAATCCAGGAAAAATGCCACCGATCTAAGTATATATAATTTATCTGTTGTATTGCAATATATGTTTTAGCCACAAATTGGGTCCCAAACATGATTTACACTAATTTTAAATGCAGATATAAATAAAATATATTAAAAGTTGTTCAGGAATGCAGTTCTTAGCAAGGTACAGACATAATGAAAAAGTGCACAGCTGCTGTCTCTTTTTCCTATTGCCTCAGGAATGGGATTTGGGATTAGGAATAGGCTTGCCAAATCCCCCCGGGGGGTGGGGAAACCCCTGCCCCAGAGGCCCATTCCCCGCCGCCGGCGGATCGGGCCCCGGGGGGAACCCCACCCCCAAAGCATGCGACGTGCACATCACCCGGAAGTGACACGACCACGCTGGGCACGCTGGGGGTGGGGCCACGGTCATCCGAGGGAAAACTCTGGATGGTCGTGGACTCGCCCCCAGCATGCCCAGCGTGGTTGCATCACTTCCGGGTGACGGGGTTGCAGTGCGTGTGCGCAAAGCACGTGCACGCGCACTCCCGGAACAGTGCTGGAGTCCCCCGTTCCAGCGCCGATCCGACTTGGGAACCCTAATTAGGAAGCATCTACTAGAGTTGGATCTAGGAATGATGGAGAGTGTCTGATAGCTTTCTTTTCTCCATCACAAATCAGCATAACAGTTGGAAACTGGGAGGAGATGAAGTGTGCCAGGTTGCTTCCTCTTCGCCTCAGGAAATAAAAGCTTACTTCATCACATACTGCCTGGATCAGTTACCCAAATATTTCCCAATAGAAAAAGGTATCCTTTTAGAAGGAAATCAACTGCTATTTATAGATCATGTAGTACTCTTAAGTTGAGTACTAAATGTGGTGGCCTATATTGTTTTATGAAGTTTCAGGGGGGTTATCTGTAACAAAACAAGCCAAACATATTTAAGAAGGTGACAGTTGTCCTGGAGAACATATCTAAATCAATAAAGAGAGTCAAGGGAACAGCCAGTGGGAAAGCCATTCCCACTGTCAAAAATCTGGTCCCTTTAAGCAGTTTCTTCTTCACTTCAAACAAATCCTTCAGGCTGAGGCCTACAAAAGATGGAAGTTTTTTTTCCCTCTTAAACATAGCTCAAGCTGCTTGTAGCTTCAAAGACTCAGATAAGGGAGATGGGGGGTAACCAAGGTGTGGGCCATCCCATCTCATTAGCACCTGAGCTCATGGGTAGGGGAAGGTGTTTATTCAGTTGAACCCAATGCATCTGTAGGGTGTTTAGTTTAATTGGCAAAACCAACTGATTGGTCTGATCACCTGGTTAGCAACAGACCTGATGGGTCAAATGACATTATTTGCTATACATTTGATCGGTTGACTAGAATCAGGCCAATGCAGGTTGTTGGGCAGATAGTAAAGACTGTTCATTCTAGTTTTGCCCAATGTCTGGAATAATCTGACTTGGGACATTTTTGTTGTATGTGGGTTGTACTGAGTGAAAACCTTGTCTGGGACTTTGGAACCCTATTGGACTTAGTTGTATGAGTAATATCTGGCTCGTGAACCAATGCTTGTAAATGTACTTAGTTTAGACTTCTAGCTTCATTATTTTTATGCTCACTGTTCCCTTTTTTTTACTATTTCTGCACAATTTAAAAATAAACCACTTTACTTATATTTTGTGGATGTTTTGATTTGAATCCAGTACCTCACTAGCCACAGCAACCAGATAGTTTTGTGAAACTTGCCTTGTAAGCATCCTACCTTGCAAGGATGACTTCTTTGACCTTAGTCCCAGGAGGGCTGGAGGCTTTGTTCCTTGGTTTCTGGATATCTGGCTAGAGGAAAGGGGTTGTTGGTGGCACTACCCTGGGGTGTGAGGACTCACACTTCAGTCTTTTTGTTTTTGTTTTCATTGACTTGCCTCCTTCCAAGGGATCCTGGTTTGTGGTCCCTTGACACCCTTCCTAAAAAAACTAGGAGCATTTTAATAATTTGATGAATGGTTTTACTGACAGAAATTTACAGGAAAATATACTGTGTACTTTTCTTCAATAAGCTCTCACACATCTCCAGTTCAACAGTAATTAAATCATTTTCTTCTTCTGAAGTTTAAAATAGAATGGTCCAGATCTTCAAATCAATTGTTTCTTGCCTAGGAAAATGAGTATAACCTTACTGAGCATATGATATGCTCGGGAAAGGCTTTGCTAACACTTCAATTCTGCTGCAGAAATCCTGGGGGTGATCCAGTTAAAAGTATGTCCTGTTTATTCCAATGGGGAATTAGCACACACTTAAATCTCTTTCACTGAAATCTATGCTACTCAAAATGTTATGCTAATGCAGGACCTTACCCTCTCTGAATAATTTCTCAGTATTTAAAACAGCAATGTTATGCAGTAAATTGAGCTGATGTATTCTTTCCCCTTAACCGTATTTCTCAAATGAAAATATTAATCTCATAATGGTTTCAGGAAGAGTGAAGCTGGGTGGAATGATGACTTGAATCCAAATCTTGTTTTCCACTGGTGGTAGGCACTTCCTCCAGTGGAAGAAATGAGGCAATTTTTATCAGTTCCATACCCAACATTATTCCTGTGGGTCTCCTAATCATGGTGGCAGAATTTGGTGGGTTCTACAGCAGGATGAAATAGGAAGGGGGAGACAGGAAAGATCCTTAGCTCTGTTCATGGAACTTGGAACATTTTTTCCCAGTGGAAGATTTCTTTTAGTTGTTTAATCCAGGACTCTGAGCACAACAAAACTGGTTGGCAAGTATCACAAAGGAATAAAACCCCTTATGTGAACACTGAGATAGACCTTAAATATCCTTTTTGCAATTAAATAATATCAAAGTATATCCATGGATCTTCAGATCCATGAAATTCTATAGTGTATTTGATGGTTCCTTCAATTTTGCCTAAAATTGGAGGAGGAATAGTGCTGATTAAAATTTTCACTGTGAATGGGGACACAGTAATCATGAGAAAAAACAACATGAGAAAAAATGAAAACATTACGTTCTGCTAATTGTTGTAAGTTGTTCTCCTGATCAGATGTTGCTGTAGCATCTTTGTTTTTACCTACAACTGCTTTTCACAGTGTGGCCCCTGTGAATCAGAGATTGTACAATGACATCACAGTACCACATACCCAACCAGATTCGACTAAATGAAAAATGTAACTGAGCAGGAGAAAAAAAAAAATTAAGGGTCCCTCACCCTGAAAGAGGAAGAGGGAATATAGAATGTCTGGGCAATTTTATTGTACTGGTGGCTTCTTTGCTTTATTTCACAGCACATGTTCAATGAGGAATGGGGACTTTTGCCCCAATCCATGCATAGTTTCAATACCTGGTTCAGAGAAATTGTCAGTCTCAATTAGACTATGAGCAACTGGATTAAGTTGAGTAAGCACCGACCTGGTTTTCTTGACAATGGGATTGTGTTCCTTATTCCCCCAAACACCCACTCTCTTGCAAAAAGTTTGGTACCATTTTGCAAGCAAGTGCAAGCAAAAATAATCCATGGGGGGATGTTTCACAAGGGGCAAACATATTCATGAAGTGTGCTTCTCCATTTCTGTTCAGCACTATTATCGTTACACCCAGATGCTTAACAAGATTTCATTCCCAGCCCTTAATTGGATAGCCCAGGCAAGCCTGATCTTGTCAGATCTTGGAAGCTAAGTCGGGTTGAGTCTGCCAAGTACTTGGATAGGAGATGTCCTCGGAATACCAGCAGTCGGGAGGCAGGGGCAGGCTTTATTCAGCCACCTCTCTGAATACTCTCCAGGCCACCAGTAGGGGTCAGTCACCAGAGGTCACCATGACCTCCAGATGCACACAGGGTCAGTCACTAGAGGTCACCATGGCTTTCAGGTACACACACACACTCACACGCGCGCACACACATGCACATATGAAAAATACAACAACAACAAAAAGATTTCATTCCCGGCTCCCACAAAAGAATTTGCTGAAGGCTTTTTTTTTTTTTAAGTGAAGGAACCATCTTTGGGCATAATTTGCCAGCAAACTGTACTCAATATGTATTTCATTACATATCATAATAAGGCCCAAGCCTATGTTTAAACCTTCTAGCTAACCAATAAAATAATTCAAACAGAACCAACAAACCTTTCTAATACAAGCATTTGTTGTACAGTCATCCTCCAAAAATATGAACTGTTTGTTTCTGATACAATTGGGAGATTAGTGGAATGCATTTCAAATGCATTCCACAAACATTAATTTAGCTATAATTCAGAAAGAGGACGAAAACAAATGTCTCTATAAAATAAATGGGCAGATTCGGTCTTGAAATGTCTTTATAGATGTATGCAAATGTAGAATCAATGTGTGTATGCTACTAAAACCAATTTATAGCAATGCAACATTGTACACTTTTGACCCATTTTCCATTCTGGATGTGCTTAATGAAATTACTAATAACCCTTCTTTAACCTGGTCATGGGTTTAGAAAGAGAACAGTGGAACTGGCCTGAGCTCCCATAACAAAACTGTATCCTGATTCACTGTGAAACTCTATGTGCAATGCTCATTTCCCTTTAAAATGTCCATATGGTAGCTGCTGCAGCATGGGCTAGAATTTCACCATCTGAGTTACAATGCAGGGACATTATTTTTTTTCCAGATTATATAAACACACCATTTTAATGTACATATTTTTTTTTTGATTTTTTATTTATCTTTTCATATATGTTTGTGTGTATGGAGTGGAGGAAAACACTAGATTGGTTGGAAAATAGGTTGCTATTTGCAGATGTTGGCAAATAATTGTAGTTTTGTCCCACTTTAAGAAAATGATCCATTTCTGTTCATTATATCTCATTGCTTCTAAGTGCAGTTACCCTTAAAAAAACCCCAAAACAAACAAATGTTAGCTGATAAAGGATTGGAAAAGAAAAATTGGTTTTGAGAATTAGTTACTCCCTCTTTACTTTGGAATGTATCATGCAGGCACAATCTTTGCAAAATGAATATTTTTAGTGTCATTTATGAAAGGTACAGATGGGGGAAAGGTGCTATCTCACAATATTTATCATGTAGATATCTTTAAAAAAATGGTAAGCAGTTGGGTGCCAAACTTAGTAGCTATTAAAGATCTAAATAGACATTCTATGTCCATTTCTGATTGATAAGATCAATAATTTTAAGATCAAATACTAGCACAAGTCTGTTTTTTCTTTAATCAGTGTCTTTTTGTTTTATACCCCTGCCTACAGCAAGATCCTGTTTTCCGCATGTCGACACAGCTTCCCGCTGTGTGCTGTCGAAAGAATAAGAAGACAAGATGGAGAATCAATTTGAGGAAAAAAGCTTTCATTGACAAAGCTTTACTGTAGATCAATGAAATCCTGCTAGTTAAAAATATCTGCAGTAGCAGAGATTTTTATGATCATATATGCTGGGTCATAATCAGTTGAGGTTTTTTATCCCCTGCAAATTAAACAACCCCACCCATCCAGTTTTCTATGCATACAAATTGCCATTATTATTATACTTCTTGTGTTTGTCATAAAATACACCACCATACTTAAAGTGCCTGATATACAGGAAATCTATTCCTCTAGCAGGTTTGAAATGCCACAGTTGTCACCTTAAAAAGTTTGTCCTTTAGCAAAGTGTACCAATCAAATCTTATTTATCTATGGAAGGCACTAATAGCTGTTCTTTTTCCCAATTAATTGTTTGGGTGCTATTTTGGGGGGTGTCTTCAGGTTTCACTACAAGTACCAAATGTCTAGACAGCAGCAAAGTACATGCATTTGTTTAACAGTTTTATTGAGAGATCTTATTTATTAATTCCACTGTATTCTATTGTATTCGACTATCTGGTATAGTTAGTTGTTAAAAATTCAAAATAACATCATGTGAAAATATTTCAGATTTTTTTGAAAGCACTCATCTAAGTTTATATTTCAAATAAAAATAAAACTACTATCGTATTCTGGAAACTGCTCATAACAAAAGAAAATCAGAACAGGTTTTCTGAATCTGAAAAATATGAGAAAATAATTTAGAAACTAATCTCAGCACTGCAACTAGTTTTGAACAGAAAAGGAATGATCTGATCCACATTGTTTCATGAACTTTTACCTAATAATATTGCAAGCGTACAGACCTCTCATTTTAAAACTTCTTTTACTGCTTAGACATTATTCTTGTATCAAAATGCTGGCTTCTGATTGAATATTTCTTATGTATGGACATTCCAGAAATCTCAAGTGTAATTTAAAAAAAAACATGTTGTGGAAATGTAACAACAACATCAACAACAGCATCATTGTCATCGTCATCATCAACAACAGCTTCCCCTTTGGAACCAGTATGACTTACTAAAATTGTTTTGGTCTTCTAGTATGAGGTGAAGAACCCTATTACTTGCCCACATTATATACAGCCTAAATTGCTGCAAAGAAATAGCTACTGAAGTCCATAATGATTGACTTTTTCTAAGCATTAAATTTCATATTGCTGCTTTTTTTACTTAAAAGAAGCATCTAATGTTGCTTGGGACCATGCTAACAATTGAACTAGCTTGTGCTACTGGTTAGAGGACTGGACCAGTATCAGAAAGATCCATGTTCAGTTCTCCCCTCTGCCATGGCAGATACCGGGTAAATTGGTGGAAACCATTATTAAGGAAAGATTTAGTAGGCACATAGATGAACAAAACCTATTGAGGCAGACTCAACATGGGTTCTGTAAGGGAAGATATTGTCTCACTAACCTGTTAATGTTCTTTGAGGGGGTGAACAAACATGTGGACAAGGGGGATCCAATAGATATTGTTTACCTTGACTTCCAGAAAGCTTTTGATAAAGTTCCTCATCAAAGGCTCCTAAGTAAGCTCAAAAATCATGGGATAAAAGGACAAGTCCTTTTATGGATCGAAAACTGGCTAATTAATAGAAAACAGAGAGTGAGTATAAATGGGCAGTTCTCTCAGTGGAGGGGGTAAGCAGTGGGGTACCGCAGGGATCAGTACTTGGTCCACTGTTTTTTAACTTGTTCATTAATGATTTGGAGTTGGGAGTAAGCAGTGAAGTGGCTAAATTTGTGGATGATACGAAGTTGTTCAGGGTGGTGAAAACCAGTGAGGATTGTGAGGCACTCCAAAGGGATCTGTCAAGGATGGGCGAGTGGGCGTCAACATGGCAAATGGGGTTCAATGTGGCCAAGTGCAAGGTGATGCACATTGGAGCCCAAAACCCTAAATATAAATACACGTTTCAAAAACTGGCTAGTTCATAGAAAACAGAGAGTGAGTGTAGGTGGGCAATTTTCTCAGTGGAGGGTGGTAAGCAGTGGGGTACCGCAGGGATCAGTACTTGGTCCACTGCTTTTTAACTTGTTCATTAATGATTTGGAGTTGGGAGTAAGCAGTGAAGTGGCTAAATTTGCGGATGATACGAAGTTGTTCAGGGTGGTGAAAACCAGTGAGGATTGTGAGGCACTCCAAAGGGATCTGTCAAAGTTGGGCGAGTGGGCGTCAACATGGCAAATGGGGTTCAATGTGGCCAAGTGCAAGGTGATGCACATTGGAGCCAAAAATCCTAACTATAAATACACGTTGATGGGGTCTGAACTGGCAGAGACTGATCAAGAGAGAGATCTTGGAGTTGTAGTGGATAACTCACTGAAAATGTCGAGACAGTGTGTGACTGCAATAAAGAAGGCCAATGCTATGCTGGGGATTATTAGGAAGGGTATTGTAAACAGATCAGCCAATATCATAATGCCGCTATATAAATCAATGGTGCGACCTCATCTGGAATACTGTGTGCAATTCTGGTCACCACACCTTAAAAAGGATATTATAGCTTTGGAAAAAGTGCAGAAAAGGGCAACTCGAATGATAAAAGGGTTGGAACACTTTCCCTATGAGGAAAGGTTAAGGCGCTTAGGGCTCTTTAGCTTGGAGAAACGACGACTGAGGGGTGACATGATTGAGGTTTATAAGATTATGCATGGGAAAGAGCAGGTAGAGAAAGAGGTACTTTTCTCCCTTTCTCACAATACAAGAACTCGTGGGCACTCCATGAAATTGCTGAGCGGTCGGGTTAGAACGGATAAGAGGAAGTACTTCTTCACCCAAAGAGTGATTAACACTTGGAATTCACTGCCACAGGAAGTGGTGGCGGCTACAAGCATGGACGGCTTCAAAAGGGAATTAGATAAGCATATGGAGCAGAGGTCCATCAGTGGCTATTAGCCACAAGGTATAGATAGGGACTCTGGGGCAAGTGATGCTCTGTCATCTTGGTGCTTGGGGGGGTCAACAGTGGGATGGCTTCTGGTGTCCTGGCCCCACTGGTGGACCTCCTGATGGCACTGGTATTTCTGGCCACTGTGTGATACAGAGTGTTGGACTGGATGGGCCTTTGGCCTGATCCAACATTGGCATCTCTTATGTTCTTATGGCAGTTGGACTGACCTTGGGCCAGTCATTTTTTCTAAAAAGTTTGAATCCTTCAAGATGAGGTAGGTTACAGATAATTTTCTATCACACAGTCGTCGTTCCTTTAAGACTGCAATTTATGGGAAGCGGGGTCTACGGCACAACAATGGTGGATGCCTTTCCCGTTGCTCCAAGAAGGTGCAATGCACAGCTGCAGAGGGGAGGGTGCCGCTGGATTGGCACCTCCATGGGGGGTCAGGGAGCCCCCCCAGGCCATAGGACTTTTGAGGGTGAGCCTCTTTTCCTGCTATCTGCAGGGAAATTGAGGCTGTCCTCCACCCTGACAGTCCTCCCCTGCTGTCTGCGTCCTCTTAGCAAGGCACAAGCTGTTCCGACCCAGTCAAGCGCAGGAGATCTGGCGAAGGAGCAATTACGAGCATGGTCAGGATAAAGACCAACAGTGAACTGTGAGTTAAAATGAGTGAACCGTAAATAGAAGCATAAATCCCCCTCCCTGAAACCTCTTGAGCTATTGGAATCGTGCCGAGATAGGGACACCTCTCTGACGCATTTACATAAGTGGAGGAGGGAGGGAGTGAGTGAGAGAGAAAGAGACAATTGTAAATGGATACTTTGAAGTGAGAATCCCCCCCGAAACCTCTTGAGTGATCCGAATCATGCTGAGAGGGGGATGCCTGTCTGACGCATTTACATAAGTGGAAGGGGGAGAGAGAGAGGCGACTGCAAATGGATACTTTGGAAGGACTTTGTAAGTGTATAAGCCTGTTATGGGAAATATCCATGAGCATCTAAGCGATTAAACAGCATATAAGAGATTTTCAGAGCCGGGGAGAAAACGATTTTATATTGAAAATAAAGTGTTAGAATGGCGGACACTGTAAAAAAGTCAGCAAAAACAACTTCGAGAAGAAGGGAAGTGAAGGTTATAAAACTCATAGTGGAAGCCACCAAGCCGATTCTGGAGCAACTTGTTGGTATTAACCACCAGCTTGCCAAGATAAATCAACAACTCATGTCCCGGCAGCTGCAGTTGGCTACAATAGCAGAAAAATTGGAACAGAGGGCTGTCAAAGCAAAAGAGATGGACACTAAAACTAACAGCGATCTCAAAGAGACAAGGAGGAAAAGCATGAGAGAAACAGAAAATTACAAGGACAATTCCTTCCTTGCAGGTGTCTTCAGAAAGTTACATCTTAAACCCAGATGATAGAAAAGAGTTTGAATCTGCCCCCAAGATCAAGAAGCCTTTGAGATGCCACTGGGCCCCGAGGATGAGACCAAAGAGGAAGAGGCTGAAGATCCCTTTGGAGACGGAGGAAGACTGGGCTGCAGAATTTCGAATGAACATCTAAGAAGCCATCAAGATTTTAGAGAGAGAATTAGCATAGATGTAAAGGCAGAAGACTCTGAAAATTGCCTTTATGAAGCGAGCTGGAGGAGATACTCTGGGGATCTTCTCATAACAAATAATAAACTAACATATAAGCTTAGAAAGACAGGATCTCACAAAGTATATTGGTTATTAACAGCTTTTTTTATTACTAACTGTAGTTTACCAGGGTAATGATCTACTCTTGGGTTTTTAGTATAGTGTGGGTTACTTTCCTTTCTCCCTAGTGTAGTTCCCCCCCCTTTTTTTTCTTTGTAGTTTGTGTAGTATTATAAAAAAAATAAAAAATCCCCTCTGGGGGCTTTAAAAAAAAAAGACTGCAATTTTGTGCATGCATCTGTAATACAGCAGAACTTTAGCTGCATAAATCCCTGTCCTAAATTCTTCCAAGTGGAGAATGGGGGACACTTGAAATCAAGAAATGGCAGTATCCTTTGTGGCTTGCCACGCAACTATGAAGTTGCTTTGAGAAAGACATTCAAGACAGTATGTTTCAAGGTAATATATTTTATCATAAAAATGAAACATAGTAGCTTACAATCACATGTGCAAATGAGTCATTCAATGAACATACAGCAATCTTTGAGTTAGGAGCTAGGCAGGATGCCCATCTCTTGCCTCAGACCTGCTACTGCTATGTGGCATCTAAGTAGGACCATGCTGTGCTGGCCCCAGCAGTACCCTGAAGAGGTCAAACTAGGAGGGTCTGATTGGATCTCTCACACCTACAAGCAACTTGAAAACCTTTTTTCATTTATACTATATACATGTTTGGGGCCTGCCATATATCAGCAAAGAAGTTAGCAGCTCCCCCCAAATCAAGTTCCAGTCTTTTGTCTCCATCTGTTGGCCAGACTGACTAAGGACTGGGTCAGGAACAGCTTATTAATTGCTTGTGCTCCATGACCTTTGTTCCCTGAGTACAGTTTGATTAGAACCATTTCTGAAAACTTCGAACTCTCACTTCTTTTTTTCTTAAATAAAAATAAAATATCTCAAAGGAAAAGTTATGAGGGCCCCAGTCACACGGAGAATTTGCCGTGCAAAAGGCACGAATGTCTGGTGGATTTTTGGGGGACGATCACACCACAACATCTGGGAAGCGTAGTGCACCCCGTGGCCAACCCTTGGCATCCCACCGAAGATGCAGAGTTAAAAAGTACCAAGGAAAGTGCACTAGTATCTGGAAAACGCACGGCACAGGGGGGTGTCTGATCACAGAAGCGCTAGTATCCCGTGGCATCCCGCGCCCGTCCACGTCCCATCACAAACCGGATGTTTTTCGTAAGCACATGTGCACAAACATGGAACTGAAAGCAGTGCTGCTCCGCAGAACTGTGCATACACACAAATGCAAAACACTTGTGTAATCGTGCTGCACCGCTTCTTTCCCATGCTGCAGCATCGCCGTGTGATCTCCAGCTAACAGCCAAAGCACGGAGACTCGGGGGACTGTGTGATCGGACTATCGGGCTTTATTTTGCTCCGGGGCGAACAGCCATGCCTCCCCCCACGTTATCTGGCCCATGTGACCGGGGCTGAGTTATACTTACTTGGGAGTAAAGGTCATTTAAATACACGGAACTTGCTTCTGAATAAATATATGTGCGATAAGGCTGCTAATTTGCTTCCTACTTCTTCCACCTTCTCCCAGTTGTTCCCAAGTTGTTCCCATGACTCATTTTTTTACTATATATGGAAATAGAAATACTTCCATCTTCTGTATTCTGATGGGACCAGAAGGTTTCTTAGCCTCTTTCCTCTACCCTATAGTTAGGCAAGCAACTGTGCCCCATCACAATGCTACATGTCATCTGAGGTCTCATAATACAACCCTTATAAAACCCATTACTTGATTTTTGAAGAGAGCAGTATCCTTGTAGCACTGACAGAGAGGCAAGGTCCTGAGAGGTAAGTCCTTATCTTTCTTCCACTTGTCTTTCCTGTATCCTTTTCCTTTGTCTTTCCCCCACACCCTTCTCCCTACTCTGATCTTCTTGTGCCTTCTATTATCATTCTTCAGAGAAATTATATGATCCTCTGTATTCATCCCTTCTTGACTATCATTTATAACAAGTGCTTCAACAAGTTCCTTTCATTTAAAAACTCCTCCTGCTATCATAGGAGATGATTGGAGAAGAACAGATCATGCAAGAAGCCAACACATTTCTTACTACTCTGTTTCCTCTGAATCTCCTCCATCATTCTAAATGGCATTCAGTTCTATCAGGTTTTTCATTATTTTAAGACTCTTGAAACCTAGGGCAACAATAAGCAATATGACAAGATGTCTGATGACCCAATAAAGATACAAACACTAAATTCTTAAGGGTCATAGGTCCATGGCAGAGCATATGGTCTGCATATAGAAAGTTCAGTCCACAAATTCTCAACTACCACTATGGCTCCAACATGGGAGAATGAAGACCTTCTGCCAGTAAGATAATACTGAGCTAGATAAGTATAGAATGCAGGCTAGAAGAACATCTGGGAAAGACAGATCTGAGGATGAAAATGGCAGCTCCAAATGCCTACAGATCTGTTGCATGCTTAGAAAGAAAATTTCATAGTGAATCTATTCTGTTTATTTATTCAGATTAGTGTTTTCCTGAGTTTCTGTTTGTACCATTCATGACACAGTTTCAGAAACAGCTGAAAACAGAGCCGTGAGCTGCAGTCCTAAATTCAGTTGTGTTTTGCTGCCTGGTACAACTGAAAGATGTTTGGTAAAGCAGGATTTCTCTTGATTGTCCCTTTATTTCAGTTATTTTACAAAGGCATTAACAATTGTCATCCTATAACAAGTGTAAATTGCTTTTTTCCCAGGTCCATCCTACATTCAAAAATAAAGGGGATTGAAGACCTTAGACAGACAGGAGAAAGAAGATGATCCCGGATCTTCTGCTGTAGAATGGTAAGACTTACGTGTTTTCTTCCCTTGTAGTCCTAATTGCATGTGATCAAAACACATGTATTGAATGCATAACTGCATACAAAAGGCAAGAAACCTCATGATGAGTATAAAGAGGTGCAGAATTGCAGACAGGCACAACACAAGAAGGCTCTTGAGTAGCAGTAAGTTAGGCCTTTCCCCAAACATTGAGTTCAAGCATTGTCAGTGGGAGATGTGACATAACTATTACTCAGAGACTCCTTTGCCCAACATGACTTCAGTTCATGTTCATGTACCATGATAGCATAAGAGAATGTTGAGGAAGAAGAGTTCTGAAGAGGAGACTGAAGGGGGGAATTGGCTATAATTTCCTATAAAATATAGAGTGGAGAACCACAGTCTTTTATGAAACAAGAAGCTTCTTAGCATTGGATGAAGTAAACATTCCCATTATTGTTCCTTTTTTGTTGTAGTACATTAATAAAGGCATTGGTAGTTGGAGATGTCACATGACACTTATCTAAATACTACTTGGCCTACACATATCACATGTGTGATCTGGTGTAGTGTTTAAGTGTAGTGGTGTAGTGGTTAAGTGTGCAGACTCTAATCTGGAAGAATCGGGTTTGTTTCCCCACTCCTCCACTTGGACCTGCTGGATGACCTTGGGCAAGCCATAATTATGGCACAGCTGTTCTTGAAAAAGAGCAGTTTCTGTCAGAGTTCTCTCAGCCCCACCTACCTCACAGGGTGTCTGTTGTGGGGAGAGGAAAGGAAAGGAGTTTGTAAGCCGCTCTGAGACACCTTTGGGTAGTGAAGGGCAGGGTATAAATCCAATCTCTTCTTCTTCTTCTTCTTCTTCTTCTATGCCAATATAGGCATGCAGAAGAGCTGACAAGACAAGACTATTTGGTGACTACTACATGTAATGAGGTGCCCAGCTGTAGCCATGAAGCAGAAAATGCTCAATTTGTCAGTGTAACATCTGATGACATGCAGAATCTCAGCCACAAAATAAATACAGGAAGCCACTTGGTTAGTAACACATTTAATGAAGTACACAATGAGACCCATGAACAAGACAAAATGGCCCTTAGTCAGTGCAGCATTTGAAGAAGTGCAAAACTGAATGCATGAACAAATGATAAAGGAAACTGATGAGCAGAACATTTAATAAGATGCAGGGCTGAGGCCATGAAAAAGCAAGTGAGCTTTTGGTGAGTTGAGAATTTCATGAAGTGCTAGCTATAAACAAGAAAAAATAAGCTACTTAGTGAGTAGCACTTTTAATGAAGTGCACTACACAACAGGAACCATGAACAAGACACAATGGCCTTTGTTGAGTAAAACATTTGTTGAGCTACAGAACTGAAACCATGAAGAAGACAAGTAGACCATTCAAAGATGTTGGCATTTATGATGAAATCCTACATAATGTTATACACTTCACTGTCCTTTGTAATCAATGGGCTTAAAAGGATGCAATTCTTTTTAGGATTGCAATGTTAATGAAGTTCACAATTGAAACCATAAGCACAACAAAAAGTCGCTTGATGAGTAGAACATTTGAACTGTGGCTGTGAAGAAGACAAGAAGCAACTTGGTGGGTTGACAATTTATAAAGGTACAGAAATGAAGATATGAATTACAAGAAGCCATTGGGTGAGTAGAACTTTTGAGTTACAGATCTGCTGCTCTGAACAAGGCAAGGAGGAAACTGGTGAGCAGAATATTTAATGAGGTGTGGTGCAGCACTCTAACACTGAACAAAAACAAGGAGTCATGTGCTGTGTAGCACATTTAATGACATTCAAAACTTCAGCCTTGAAGAACGAAACATTGGAACTTACCTGAAGGTTTCTTCTCTTCAGTGGGGCGAAGTCATCCAAACTGGTTAGGTCATGGCTCCTCTCACTCCAGGCAGGGCTATGCAAATTTGTGCAGACTGTATTGGCTCAGAGTGAGGCTAACCCTCCAGTCTTAGTATAGCCCAACTCCATAACAGATTTTACGTCTGACTAGATTTTATTCTGTTTTATTTTATTTTGGGTGGGATGTGGATGACTTTGCCCCACTGAAGAGACGAAACCTTCAGGTAAGTTCCAATGTTTAATTCTCCTTCAGTGGGAGAAGTCATCCAAACGGGTTATATGCCCAAGCTAAAACCTAGGTGGGATCCTCATTCTGCACACCTTTCTACCAGATTAAACCTCTACTGATTTTAACTGGTCCCACCTATTGTGTCTCACACAGATATAAAGGTGAACCAGGATGCAACTCTAACGATTTATTCCACTAGAACACTGGTGGAAAAGGTCACTATGTTACTGCAGATCTGGTGTAGTGGGCCGTAACATCCTTTGGAGGTCCTAGGCCTTGCACTTCATATGTCTCTCAGATACATGGCTTGATATCTTTTTACCTAAAGGGTGAGCTGTGAGACACAGACAAAAATCATTTAGCCTAATCTGTGCCATCCTATGAAGGAGGCACACAGAGCTCTGAGCATGTTTAATTTGTGCCAGACTCTCTCGTTGGGGTAACATGGTATAGGACAAAAAGATGGTAGTATCAACTCTTGGTTAATGTGATAAGGGAAAAAACCTTTCGCACAAAGAAAGGATCCCTCCTGAGTACCACCGAGATATTGTGAAATATACACAATTCCATCTCAGCCAATAAAGCCCCTAATTCAGAAATCCTTCTTGCAAAAGTCATCTCTGAAAGAAAAAAGAAGTCTTTTGAAAAGGAGACTTTAGATTCTGATGATTTGAAAGGATCAAATGGAGGATTGCTCAAGGCCTGTAACACTTCAGACAGGTTCCCAGTAAACAACTTATGCCTAATGGGAGGTGCCAAATATATGGTTCCTTTCAGGGAAGCTTAAATTGCCTATGAGAAGAAAAATTAGGCAGCCTTATGCAGTCCCACATAGAGGCCAGTGCTGCAACCTATCTCTTAAGGTATCTGGTCTTAAAACAACATTCCAAACTTTGGTGTAGAAAGGGAATGTCTTTGTAAGTAAGTTTCAGTGGATCCAGCTTTTTGGTACTAGTCCACTTTTGAATCTCTGCCACATACGATTATAGAGATGACTGGAAGCAGGTATTCTGGACTGTACCATGGTGTCAACTACTTAACTTGGATTTAATTTAGTACAGTGGTCCTACTAAATTCGCCATGCACCATGGTGCACCATGGTGTCAACTACTTAACTTGGATTTAATTTAGTACAGTGGTCCTACTAAATTCACCAGTTCAATCTCTAAGCTGTCAGCTGGAGTCAAATTGGGTCCGGGTGGCAAGCGGATTCTTGTACAAGGAGAACCCATCACTTGGCAATCTCCACGGTGGAGACACTGACTCTAGCTTTGAGACCCAAAAACTTCTGTGCCAGAAAGGAGATATGAAAATCACCTCTGTTGTCTCCTTTGACACTTTGTTCAGGCCTCAGCTGATCAGTATGGTAAGAGGAAAAGCATACAGCAGACCAATGTATCAAGTGCATGTGCCCTTACCCTCTGATCTAGAATAATAGAAAATGATTAGAAACCTGGCAACTTGGTTATAGTTTGATGTTGCAGAAAGGATCCAAGATAGGACTCCTGAAACAAAGTGTGATTTTGCTAGAAGATCTTTCTGTGTAGACTCCATTCTCCTGGATTTAACTCCTTCCTTCTCAGCCAGTTGGCTTGGCAGTTTGCAAGATGGTAAAGGTGTTCCCCTTTTAGATCTTTTTAGATTTCCCCCCTGCCCAAACAAACAGGATTTTGGACTCCTGGAGGAGCGCTATCGATCTGGTGCCTCCTTGCCAATTGCTGTTCACCTTGTCCATAGTATTGACTGTGTGCCCTAGCATATACTTGTTCCTCAATAGGATTTGGATGTGCATGTGCCCTTACCCTCTGATCTAGAATCATAGAAAATGATTAGAAACCTGGCAACTTGGTTATAGTTTGATGTTGCAGAAAGGATCCAAGATAGGGCTCCTGGAACAAAGTGTGATTTTGCTAGAAGATCTTTTTGTGTAGACTCCATTCTCCTGGATTTAACTTTTTCCTTCTCAGCCAGTTGGCTTGGCAGTTTGCAAGACAGTAAAGGTGTTCCCCTTTTAGATCTACCATTTCCCCCCTGCCCAAACAAACAGGATTTTGGACTCCTGGAGGAGCACCATCGATCTGGTGCCTCCTTGCCAATTGCTGTGCGCCTTGTCCATAGTATTGACTGTGTGCCCTAGCATATACTTGTTCCTCGATAGGATTTGGAAAGCACACAGTGCTAGTCTGACTGCCACAAGTTTCAGACAGTCCATACTGTTCATATCTTCCAACGAGCTCCATCTTTCTTGGACAATCTGATCCTTGCATTGTGTTCCCCGGCTGCTACTGCTGGTGGCCATAACTGCCATCAGGTAAGGAGGCTGGAGGAAACTGACTCCTCTTGTCAGATTTGGTCATGAAGAACACTAGTTCTTTGTGTGTGTGTGTGTGTGTGTGTGTGTGTGTAAGCAGTATCTTGACATCTGTGCACCCTTTTGTGTGTGTGTGTGTGTCCTTCTGACAAGGGAGAAAAGTCCATTCTAAAGGCATGGCATGAAAGCAAGACCAAAGAATCAGATCTGTGGACTACATTCTCAGTCTCAGTACTGTCAACCAGTACATGTGGTCCACCAACATTTGCCGGATTTCTTCCACCCCCTCCAACATTTTTTCCTCCTTCTTTGCAGGTGGAAACACTTTAGCTATCCTCATCTGAATCCTGGCCCCTAAGTGGACTATGTCCCTGGAGGGTGTCAGATTATTATTATTTTTTAACACACTAATCAGGCATCCTTGTGCCTGAAGAGATTGCCTAATGGACTTGGTGTCCTAACTCATCTCTGCTGCCTAGGTACTGCGGAGGATATAGTCCAGGTAAGGATAAAGGTGGAATCCTTGATGCCAGAACCTTGGCAAACACCCTTGAAGATTATGTCAGCCCAAAGGGTAAGGCCTTGTATTGGAAATGCTGGCCCTGAAAATCAAAAAGGGGAAAACTGTCTAGAAGGTGGAATATGCAGGTAAACATCTTGAAGGCCTAAGGACATCACATGGTCATCCTGCTGGTGAAGAGATTTTAAACTGGAACTTGTGCTTCTTTACCCATAGATCAAGATGGGCAGCCATGTTAGTCTGTAGCTGTAGCAAAGAGCAAAAGCCCAGTATCACCTTAAAGGTAAAGGTTCCCTTGCTCGAAAGCCAGTTGAATCTGATTCTAGGGCTGCGGTGCTCATCTCCGTTTCAGAGCCGAAGAGCCAGCACTGTCCGAAGACGTTTCCGTGGTCATGACTAAACACTAAGGTGCATGGAACGCTGTTACCTTCCCACTCTAGTGGTACCTATTTATCTACTTGCAATTTCTTGCTTTCGAACTGCTAGGTTGGCAGGACCTGGAACTAGAGACAGAAGCTCACTCCATCATGCGGCACACTCGGGTCTCGAACTGCTGAACTACCGACTTTCCACAGCTTGCAGTTCAGCGTCTTAACCACTTGAGCCACCACAGCTCCATCTTATCACCTCAAGGACTAACAAAATGCGTGGCAGGGTATGAACTTTTGTGAGACACTGCTCAGTTTTTCAAATACCTATAGCTTCAACTCTTTTTAAATTTAGACTTGCTCTCCAGTCCCCGGCTCTTTATGGGACCCCAGCAGTAGGATCCAGGACTAGAAAGTCAGAGGGACGTGGAGCCAGACTGCTCTCTCTCTCTATCACACACATACACACACACCCATGCACACAGGGCCTGGGGGCTGCCGGCTCGGCTTCCTTCTTCTCACTCTCGCTCCCCTCCTCACCTAGGTCTGGAGCATAGCCAGGTAGCGGAGGGGTGGGCTGGAGAGGGAGGCACCTTAGAAGCAGCAGGAGCAGTGCCACTTTCCCACATGAAGAGCAGGGCTGGGCCAAGGCGCCCCCGGTGGGCTGGCTCTACCTTCCGTTGCTGCCCTGTCTTTTAGAGACCGAGTGCCCAAACTGCAACCCAAACCCCACTTATTTATTGCAAAGTGCCAACACGGCAATTTAACCTGAATACTGAGGTTTTAGTTTAGAAAAAACAACTCATACATTAATATTTTTGTCTTAAAAGAAAAACACAATAACAAAGCTTTCAATGATACAAACAACTTTTTATTGAAAGGTAAAAGTTTGCATTTGGCATGCTTTTGAACAATTAATGTGATTTTTGCTGTTGTATGCACGCTGATAATTTGTTTAACCTTGGCTCATATTTTGTAAGTTTGAGAGCAACACATGCAGCACTCAAGTCATCTGTTAGTCTTTATTTTTTTATTAAGCCTGCAGTATCTTAGTTTGGCACCCAGACATGTAGAAGCTATGAAATAGCTGGCTGATATTGCCTCTTTGTTTCTGGCACCACAGTTAAAGGATAGATTTGTGTAACAGTTTAAGTAGGATCAACTTTTGTTCAGCATTTCTAGGCTAGATGTTACAACAGGAAGATTAGAAGAGCACAGCAGATCTGATAGTTCTGAATAGATTTCTGGGCAGGAGACTTCAAACTGCCACCAGCTACCCACACCAACCTGTGCAAGCTGAAAGATGAGAATGCTTTCCCAAACCACATTGCAAAAGAAGTAAAAAAGTTCAAGTGAAACTACCAAAGCTGTACCAGCTGTATGACCCGCACAGTCACACTAAGGCACCACATCACTGAGCTCAGTCCTAATGTTCATTGCTCGTGGTTATGCTTTTTAATAAATTCACCACCATTTAGCAAGAACTTCAGTTCTGAAAAAAACATGCACTTGGATACATCAGAGATACTAGATAAACTCCAAGAAATTCCGGCTCCCCAGCAGACGCCGAAGGCATACTGCTGGGAGCCGTCTTTGCCTCCATGAAAGGAGGGAGGAGTTCGGCTCTTGCAGCCGGGTACTTTAAGTGGGCGGGGCCAGCGCCGTCTTAACGGCGGGCTCTGGCCCCATCCAGGCAGTCTGCGCATCGTGCTCGGCAACTGTAACAGCTCCGAGCACGCCTGGAAGT